>NC_086317.1:84162392-84254892 GCF_036172605.1 Pelobates fuscus | reverse complement strand
CACACACACACACTGCATTCACTTTATGCACACTACACACACACACACTGCATTCACTTTATGCACACTACACACACACACACTGCATTCACTTTATGCACACTACACACACACACACTGCATTCACTTTATGCACACTACACACACACACACTGCATTCACTTTATGCACACTACACACACACACACACTGCATTCACTTTATGCACACTACACACACACACACTGCATTCACTTTATGCACACTACACACACACACACACTGCATTCACTTTATGCACACTACACACACACACACACTGCATTCACTTTATGCACACTACACACACACACACACTGCATTCACTTTATGCACACTACACACACACACACACTGCATTCACTTTATGCACACTACACACACACACACACACTGCATTCACTTTATGCACACTACACACACACACACTGCATTCACTTTATGCACACTACACACACACACACTGCATTCACTTTATGCACACTACACACACACACACTGCATTCACTTTATGCACACTACACACACACACACACTGCATTCACTTTATGCACACTACACACACACTGCATTCACTTTATGCACACTACACACACACTGCATTCACTTTATGCACACTACACACACACACACTGCATTCACTTTATGCACACTACACACACACACACACTGCATTCACTTTATGCACACTACACACACACACACACACACACACTGCATTCACTTTATGCACACTACACACACACACACTGCATTCACTTTATGCACACTACACACACACACACTGCATTCACTTTATGCACACTACACACACACACACTGCATTCACTTTATGCACACTACACACACACACACTGCATTCACTTTATGCACACTACACACACACACACTGCATTCACTTTATGCACACTACACACACACACACTGCATTCACTTTATGCACACTACACACACACACACTGCATTCACTTTATGCACACTACACACACACACACTGCATTCACTTTATGCACACTACACACACACACACACTGCATTCACTTTATGCACACTACACACACACACACACTGCATTCACTTTATGCACACTACACACACACACACACTGCATTCACTTTATGCACACTACACACACACACACACTGCATTCACTTTATGCACACTACACACACACTGCATTCACTTTATGCACACTACACACACACACACACTGCATTCACTTTATGCACACTACACACACACACACTGCATTCACTTTATGCACACTACACACACACACACTGCATTCACTTTATGCACACTACACACACACACACTGCATTCACTTTATGCACACTACACACACACACTGCATTCACTTTATGCACACTACACACACACACACTGCATTCACTTTATGCACACTACACACACACACTGCATTCACTTTATGCACACTACACACACACACTGCATTCACTTTATGCACACTACACACACACACTGCATTCACTTTATGCACACTACACACACACACACACTGCATTCACTTTATGCACACTACACACACACACACACTGCATTCACTTTATGCACACTACACACACACACACTGCATTCACTTTATGCACACTACACACACACACACTGCATTCACTTTATGCACACTACACACACACACACTGCATTCACTTTATGCACACTGCACACTACACACACACACACTGCATTCACTTTATGCACACTACACACACACACACTGCATTCACTTTATGCACACTACACACACACACTGCATTCACTTTATGCACACTACACACACACACTGCATTCACTTTATGCACACTACACACACACACACACTGCATTCACTTTATGCACACTACACACACACACACACTGCATTCACTTTATGCACACTACACACACACACACTGCATTCACTTTATGCACACTACACACACACACACTGCATTCACTTTATGCACACTACACACACACACACTGCATTCACTTTATGCACACTGCACACTACACACACACACACTGCATTCACTTTATGCACACTGCACACTACACACACACACACTGCATTCACTTTATGCACACTACACACACACACACTGCATTCACTTTATGCACACTACACACACACACACTGCATTCACTTTATGCACACTACACACACACACACTGCATTCACTTTATGCACACTACACACACACACACTGCATTCACTTTATGCACACTACACACACACACACACTGCATTCACTTTATGCACACTACACACACACACACACTGCATTCACTTTATGCACACTACACACACACACACACTGCATTCACTTTATGCACACTACACACACACACACACACTGCATTCACTTTATGCACACTACACACACACTGCATTCACTTTATGCACACTACACACACACTGCATTCACTTTATGCACACTACACACACACTGCATTCACTTTATGCACACTACACACACACACACTGCATTCACTTTATGCACACTACACACACACACACACACACACACACTGCATTCACTTTATGCACACTACACACACACACACTGCATTCACTTTATGCACACTACACACACACACACTGCATTCACTTTATGCACACTACACACACACACACTGCATTCACTTTATGCACACTACACACACACACACTGCATTCACTTTATGCACACTACACACACACACACTGCATTCACTTTATGCACACTACACACACACACACACTGCATTCACTTTATGCACACTACACACACACACACTGCATTCACTTTATGCACACTACACACACACACACACTGCATTCACTTTATGCACACTACACACACACACACACTGCATTCACTTTATGCACACTACACACACACACACACTGCATTCACTTTATGCACACTACACACACACACACACTGCATTCACTTTATGCACACTACACACACACACACACACTGCATTCACTTTATGCACACTACACACACACACACTGCATTCACTTTATGCACACTACACACACACACACTGCATTCACTTTATGCACACTACACACACACACACTGCATTCACTTTATGCACACTACACACACACACACACTGCATTCACTTTATGCACACTACACACACACTGCATTCACTTTATGCACACTACACACACACTGCATTCACTTTATGCACACTACACACACACACACTGCATTCACTTTATGCACACTACACACACACACACACTGCATTCACTTTATGCACACTACACACACACACACACACACACACTGCATTCACTTTATGCACACTACACACACACACACTGCATTCACTTTATGCACACTACACACACACACACTGCATTCACTTTATGCACACTACACACACACACACTGCATTCACTTTATGCACACTACACACACACACACTGCATTCACTTTATGCACACTACACACACACACACTGCATTCACTTTATGCACACTACACACACACACACTGCATTCACTTTATGCACACTACACACACACACACACTGCATTCACTTTATGCACACTACACACACACACACTGCATTCACTTTATGCACACTACACACACACACACTGCATTCACTTTATGCACACTACACACACACACACTGCATTCACTTTATGCACACTACACACACACACACACTGCATTCACTTTATGCACACTACACACACACACACACACTGCATTCACTTTATGCACACTACACACACACACACACACTGCATTCACTTTATGCACACTACACACACACACACACTGCATTCACTTTATGCACACTACACACACACTGCATTCACTTTATGCACACTACACACACACTGCATTCACTTTATGCACACTACACACACACTGCATTCACTTTATGCACACTACACACACACACACACTGCATTCACTTTATGCACACTACACACACACACACTGCATTCACTTTATGCACACTACACACACACACACTGCATTCACTTTATGCACACTGCATTCACTTTACACACACTGCATCCACTACATGTGGCATGTATATTTTGTGCATTTACCTTTAGAAATAGTTTATTTTTTCAAAATGGTAAATGTACAGAATATCGGCTATCGGCCTGAAAGTTCACAGATTATCGGTATCTGCTCTAAAAAATAAAAATCGGTCGATCCCTAATATTTTGTACCTGTTCTGTGTTAAATTTTAAATATATATATATATATATATATATATATATATATATATATATATATATATATATATATATAAACACGACCGTCCCTCACAGAGCTATACCCAGGGTTTGTGTAGCAATCACTGGCAATATCCAAAGCCGTACAAGTGCTGTGGACTCCAGCTTTACTTTTATGATCTCATACTTGAGTAAGAAAGCTATTGATTTTTTTTTATATATATACATATTACATCATTATTTTTAAAATAATTTGACGACCACTACAATGCATCCCATAAAACGTTGGACAGCGCTGTAGGCTTTATATTTAAATCTGTATCATATTAACACTTTAGTAAGTAGACTATAATAACACATCCTGAGGCAAGGTGTAGGGTAGATATGCCAGAGAGTAGGACAGAGAGCCAAAACTCGCGTCTCTCCGTTGAAATTTGGGATAATTGGCTGGCCAGCTATTACCCCTTGTGCAGGCCACAGCTAACTTGGTGTCGTAAAATAAAATGTAGCAAAGGAAAGACTATTCTTGCCTAAAAAAAAAACCAATGTCTGTTTAAAATAGAAATGGAAAAAAAAAACCACACCGTGCGTGGATTAAAAAGAAATCATACTAGTCAGAAGGGGAAAACATTATCAACCCATACAATGTGATAGAAATGCAGCACTAATGATCTGCGTTCTCATTCTAAAAAGTCTTATTTCAAAGTCAAAATATTGGTTTGAATACGTGGGGGTAGGAGAAATGTTAAATGTTTCAGTTATTAGCATAGACATTGTTCTCAAGACTGTCCTGCGTGATAATTTTAAGCAAGCAGTGTCAATAAACAACATTATTCGTACCAAGTTATGATAGTAGAGGAGTGGATCAGCAAAAGTGAAGAGCCTTCTAATGCAAAAATAAATGCGATCGCTCAGTGGGCTAATGCATTATAAGTAGAATCTGTTCAACCCTTGGGGGTCGCAGGTTCAATTCCCAGCAGGGTTAACTCCGCTCTTCATCCTTCTGAAGTAGATAAAATGAGTACCATTAAATTGTGTAATAGTACCATCTCCTGGATGTTCGGCAAAAGTAACATCCCCAGGACGTACTTCGAAGCCTGAGAATATCTGAATGCACCTTTCCCGGCTAAACACTTTGTTGTTGTTGGTATTATATATGAATGAAGAGCGGCAAGAGTTTAGTGCAGGAATGCTTTCTCTTCTATACAGATACATCAAGAAGAATATTCCTTTTTTTTACTACTCAGGACTAATATTATTTGTAGGACCTCTACAATTTCTTTTTGCCAGTTTGCTTATGAAGTTATTCCTGCAATGACAAGTAATCCTAGGGGTTTGTGGCAAATAGGAGACATTCTGAGTTAGTTTTTCTTTTAACCACCTTTAAAGGGACACTACCAACCCTTACAGCACTTTAGCTTGCTGAAAAGCTCCATGTGTGAAAAGTGTGTCGTCTTTATTTCATTTTGCAAAAAGTGCAGATTTCAATAGAAATTGACACTTTTAGAATTTATACCGGTTAACACCCACTTGGCGTTGAAGCAGATGACCTTTCCTGTTACTTCCTGGTTTAGTTAGCTCAGTGGAGCTAAACTCAGGAGGCTGCAATAACTCAGGGCTATTGCAAACACTTGCAAAAACGTCTCATCATACAGACTACATGTGCAACTACTATTATTATTTGCATTTATATTAATCGGATAATAAATAGTCAAAATATGAATACTGTTGGTGCAAATTTAAGGGTTAATAAAATAAGCCTAGACAGACCACACCAGAAAACACCAAAAATATAAAAACACCTACGCGTGCCAGTGTAACGAGACAGCAGTGGGGGTAAAGAAAAACCCAGGAGGTATTATCCTTTTCCACAATTTATTGTAGATAAAGACTCCTCTATGTCTTCATTAAACAATATAACCAAAAATGTACAATAAAAACATTTAAAAATACTGTTGTAATACAATAAAATACCATGTACAAAATAGTGGACTATTGCAAGTTGCTAGCAGGCAGAATATACAAACACTGTATCACACCAGACACTCATGTGTTTTTATACAAATGGGAAACTCTCCTATCTAATTAGATATTAGATTGCGCACTTATCTCTTGCTGGCTACCAATATATATTTTAATGGGACACTCTGGGCTCCTAGCAACCTTACCTTATTGAAATGGGTATGGTGCATGGGGTTCACTGGCACCATCCCACTATTTAGGGTTTTAAACCATTTTTGAACTATACCGTTTAACTATCCCTACTATTACCAGAGGTGGTAGTGAAACACTTTTGCATTAGCCAAAGCAGAGAGGGAGTCTGCAGGCATCCAGAGACTATCCTTCAGTGTCAAACTGATTGAAAATGTGGAGAGATATTCTTTTTACTTGCTTGTGCATCCAGATTCCTAAAAACATACAAGTTGCAGCTTTGATAAATCTGGCGGAGCAATGGACCATGATCCAACATAACCTTATGAAATGGAGGCATTTTGACCTCTCTTGGTTGGGTAGGATGGCGACACTAAAAATGACTGTCCTATCTAAGCTATTATATATCTTGCATACTATTCCACTTTAAAGTCCTGGGACCCCTACGAATAGCCTTACAACAGGGTCTCAGTAAAATTGTTGATTATCGTAAGACTAGGCGAATTGAGTGGCTCCGTGTATATGTCAAGATCTGCAGGAGGCCTGGGTTTGCACTGTATACGTACTTATCACAGAGCCGCAGTCATGGCCAAATACAACACTGTTCGCTTTCACTGGCTTCTTTTCCTGGGTGGACATGGAGTATTCTTTAGTTCACCCCTAGAGAGTAAGTCATTTATTTAAAACTCTGTCAGGTTCACATCCTCACCCTTACTTTGCTATTGCCCTCTATGCAATATTCTATTCATGTCTGGAATAGACTGACCTGTGAATTCCCAAAGATACTGCACCTCACTAAGGAAACAACCCTTTCCTATCTTGAGAACCATGTTTGTGATCTTTCTTTTCATTCATGGGAACATTTGGGGGTGTTTGTACCTTTCAAGATTTATATCAGGACCATAATATTCCATCCCGTGATTTCTTTAAGTACCTCCAGATTTCCTCAGACCAACATAAATTCTCAACATTTTATGCAGCTATCTCTTATAGTCCTTTTGACTCATAGGCATATATTTTTCCAAACATCAAATAACCATATGTTACCAGTTGTTGGGCGAGTCTCTGCTTGAGGTTAGCCCACAGAAGGCCCAATGGGAAAGAGAATTGAACCTTTCCTTTGCTACTGATGAATGGGCTGTCTCCCAACATAATCTTGTTAATAAGCTATCCAAAATCACTCTTAGGTGGTACCTGGTGCCCGCTTGACTGGCACACATCCATCCTTCTCACTCTGCACTATGCTGGCGTCGATGTGGTCTCTCAAGCTCATGCAGTCACTTTGCTTCTATAAATACCGAAAGGTATACAGAAACTTCTAAAACAATGGGATATGAAATTAAAACATACCAATGGTCTGGCAAAAATCTGGTTTTCAGGTACCAATATGGAGTTTTCCATGTAAAACGATTTATTCATATAGAAGAAAAAAAAGTTATAACAAATCCTAGTGTAACACTTTACAAAAATAAGGCTGCCTACTACATGCAATTGCACTTCCTATAAGTTGCGCTGTTGTAAGCGATACGGGTAAGCGCTACTAGCTTTTAATGCCTGTAACTGCTCTTTGTGGAATCTCTTAATCCTCCCCGTCCTAATGCAAGGAATATATGAGTTGCCGCTTCCAATAATCACTGTGTGTTGTGAAGCTTGCATGGGTGTGACCCCATCAATGGTCAGTACTCTGTGCAGTCAGTCAGGATACAGTAACAGGGTAAGGTAACCCTCTCCACTATGCTGACCAGTTTCATTGTGATCCACAACTTCCTCAGAGCAATCTTACCAGTTTAGTTCTGCTGGTTATGCAGTATTCTATTGGCTAATCAATCATGGGAAATCCCACCTCAGTAGTTTGAGAATATATCGCCTCTCTTTATACTATTAGTGAGTTCTTGTAATACATAAGTCAGCAGTGAAAATACCATGCCAAGCTGTTTAAACAAAGTTAAAAATGAAAATATATATATTTTTTCTTCTTTGGCTTAAACAAAATGGTTGGTGTAATCACATAGCTGCTAAATGGTCTCTAATACGGAGATTTTATGTGACTGAAATTGTTATAATTCAAAAGTATAAAATGGAACCTACACAATATTGTTCTATTTCTTACAATTGCATTTATATGTAAGAATATCAATTCAGTAATCCTAATCTATCTAGGGAGTGAAGGGGTTACAGTGTGGGGAGGGGGCAGGGAGTGAAGGGGTTACAGTGTGGGGAGGGGGGCAGGGAGTGAAGGGGTTACAGTGTGGGGAGGGGGAGGGGGCAGGGAGTGAAGGGGTTACAGGGTGGGGAGGGGGAGGGGGAGGGGGCAGGGAGTGAAGGGGTTACAGGGTGGGGAGGGGGCAGGGAGTGAAGGGTTACAGTGTGGGGAGGGGGGCAGGGAGTGAAGGGGTTACAGTGTGGGGAGGGGGGCAGGGAGTGAAGGGGTTACAGGGTGGGGAGGGGGGCAGGGAGTGAAGGGGTCACAGGGTGGGGAGGGGGGCAGGGAGTGAAGGGGTCACAGGGTGGGGAGGGGGGCAGGGAGTGAAGGGGTTACAGGGTGGGGAGGGGGGCAGGGAGTGAAGGGGTTACAGGGTGGGGAGTGGGGCAGGGAGTGAAGGGGTTACAGGGTGGGGAGGGGAGGGGGCAGGGAGTGAAGGGGTTACAGGGTGGGGAGGGGGCAGGGAGTGAAGGGGTTACAGTTTGGGTGGGGGGGGGGTAGGGAGAAAAATATTTACATTAGGGGGCAGGATCTGGGGGCTGTGTCCTACCTTCATTTAATTCCCTGGTGGTCCAGTGGGGTAACTCTCCGGTCTGAGCTCCGCCGGGTGCAGAGCTGCAGACAGTGTAATAAAAGTCTCGCGAACTCCCTGGTAACCCATGGTAACGCTCTGGGAGCTCGCGAGACTTCTATCACACGGTCTGCAGCTCTGCACCCGGCGGAGCTGCAGACCGGAGCTGCTGGGCAGACTGATTGGAGGGAGCCTGGCGGCATACAGGGCAAGCCGCCGGGCTCCCTCCTGATGTCCGTCTGCCTGACTGCCCGCCGGCCCTAGATGTGTGGGTCAGCGCGACCCACTGGGAATCGCCCTGCGACCCACCAGTGGGTCGCGACCCACACTTTGGGAACCGCTGCTCTAATACCTTAAAGTGTGCCTAATCCTGGTGACTTACTGTATGTTCTTTTTTTCCGTAACATTGTAAATCAGAGCTATGTAGATATACCCCTTGTCACTGTGTTCCTGACCCAATAGTGTTCTTTTAACAAACGTATTTCTGACCCTATTATGTTAAAACCACCATCAAGTCCCCTCCTACCTCCCTGAATATAGTCAAATCTGACTTGTATTCAAGTCTGCAGCTGCTGGCTGTGCCTCTGAAGTGCCTCTGTCTGCTGATGACATCGGAAGTGGTGGTCTGAGCCAATCACAATGCTTCCCCATAGGACTGACTGAGACTGTCAAGGAGGCTCAGCAAGGGCAGAGCCAGCACAAGTCAAACACAACCCTGTCCAATCAGGATCTCCTCATAGAGAAGCATTGAATAAGTGCATGTTTATGAGGAAAGTTCAGTGTTTGCATGCAGAGGGTGGAGACACTGATTGGCAGTGCATCACTGCCCCAGGAAACACCTCTAGCAGCCATCTGAGAAGTGGCCAGTGAAGTTATCACTAGGCTGTAATGTAAACACTGCATTTTCTCTGAAAATACCGTGTTTACTGCAAAAAGCCTGAACAGAATGATTCTACTCACCAGAACAAATACATTAAGCTGAAGTTGTTTTGGTGACTATAGTGTCCCTTTAATTTTGAGTGAATCGTCCAATGATAATTCATCTTCCTTGACTACATGCCTTAACTAAGGGTATATTGTAAAAGGGCATGGGCTAACGCATGAGGTATAAAGTTGAATTGTTCTGTATGTTTCTTTTTGAATGGCTACTTTTGTGCCATTTTGCATAGTTTTTTTTTTTTTGTGATACAATGATGTTAATCCAATTATATTCATATCTTGTGCAGATCAGAGCTCCTTCAACTCTATGAGCGCTGCCTTCTGACAGACATTGAATTCTGTGACCAACATAATGTGGATCAGGTCCTTTGGAAGAGTGTTTTCTATCAAGTTATTGAAAAATTCCGACAGCACCTGAAGGAGCCTTCTGCTGACAGCGAAGTGATGCGCAGAAAACTAATCCAAGTTTTAGATGAAGTGAGTGCACCGAATGAGATTTATGTGTGGGGTACAGAAAGAACAGTCAGAGGAGATTGACCAAATTTAAGAAATGTGTGTCTGTGTGCAGCTTTAATGGAATGAAACCATTTTTGCACTCTTTACCCTGGAACAAAACATTAATGCAAACATTATATCATATATATTGTCTCTTATAAAGTGCAGTGATGGCTAACCTTTGGTATTGTGTTTTCCGTGATACTCGGGCAGAGAACCAAGGGGCAAGCTACAGAGTTTCTCTAAGCTTGTGCCTGTTCTGATATTCTCTTTTTGTTGAAATGCATTTGTTTGGGCTCTTCCTAAGCTAAAAGTGTAATCTAGAAGTGGACCATGTGTTCACTGTGCCTATAGAGGTATCAGCTGCACCTCACTGATAATGCCCAAAAGAAGGCCAAAACCATTGTCTGATGTTGCTGAATCTCTTTTGCCAAGAGAACTTGATGGGATTTGGATGTGTGCAAATGGTATAGGTTCTCTTTGAAATGGCACAGGCGAGGAAAAACATTTTTTGAGACCTTGGGGGGGGGGGGGGGGGGGATTAACTGAAGGGCAAGCTACCGAGTTTTTGTTGCAATGCTTGCAAAAAAAAAAGTTGGTTTTAATTATATAAGCTTGACACCATGCTTTTAGGATTTGTTGATTTATTCTAACTTTCAAAGCACTTGAAATGTTTTATTAAAAATAAAGTTTTTATTTTAGGAAGCCAGGATGAGAGTTAACTTTATTATGTTCTATGAGCTTAATGTGTTGCCCTGTCTTGCTTCATTCGCATAGGGGACAGCGTTCTTTGACAGTTTGCTTCAAAAGCTCCAGGCGACTTACCAGTTTAATTTGGCAGATTATATGGATGGAATGGCGATCCGCAGTAAACCTCTCCGTAAAGTGGTATGTAGCTGTACTGTATTGTACCACGCTAACCCATGCAATTTACTTCTTCGTTATGAACTGATTGTTTCTGTATGTCATTTAGGTTAAGTTTGCTCTGATCAGTGCACAGCGCTGTATGATTTGTCAGGGAGACATTGCCCGCTACAGGGAGCAGGCTGCAGACACCACCAATTATGGCAAAGCCCGCAGGTAACAAACTTGTCATGGATGTCAGATAAGACTGACCGAAAGCCCTCTGTTTATTTAACCTGTTTATAATGCTATGCAAAACCCAGAAACTTTTTTGTTCTGCCTTCTGTCTCATAGCTGGTATTTGAAAGCTCAGCACATTGCACCAAAGAATGGCCGACCATACAATCAGCTAGCCCTCCTGGCTATATACACGGTAAGGAAGACTAGTTTGCAGCATAATGTGCAATTATTTGTCTAGTTCCTTTTCTCTTGAACTCTCAGTTCCACAGACTGCCAGTAGATATGTCATGGATATTAGCTGGACCTTGTTGGTTGAGGGAGAATCAATAAGTATTACATGTAACACCTAAACTCTAAAATACTTTATGAAAACTTGAAGTAAAATACAGAAGATACCTTGTTAGATCAGGTGCATTAAAGGAGAAGCCCAGCTTAAATGTGGCATATGCGGTTTCTTTCAAAACAGATGTATTTACTAGTGTCCAAGTCCTGCAAGTGAAATCTTAACTAGCAAAATCTGCTATTTGTTAGGGCACTTCAAGATCAAATAATCTTGATTTGCAAATTTTTTTTGGGGGGGGGGATGAGGCGGTGGGGGCTGGGGGGGGGAGTGGGTTTCTTTCTGCAATTGTCCCTTTTAAACGTATTCCATTTCCATAGCCATAATTTGTTTGTAAAGACAATGATACACTGCTTTCACCATGAAGTGATGGAGTGAAGTTTTCATCCAGACGGGAACTTGCCCAACCGCAGATGAGCTTTTCGAACTAGTCCCTTACAGGCAGTGCGTGGAGCGATGCCCAATTAATCCTTTTTAGAGCAGTTGAAATTCAACGATTGTGCAGGAAGCGGCATGTTTGGAGCCATGCCCAATCTATCACCTTTGAAAGAGATGACGGCTGGTGCTTTTAGAGACTGGCATTTTTCCAGACCACCAACAAACAAGTGGCAACAGCACGTTTCCTATGAGTTAGTCCTATCATTTTCTTTCAAAAATGCGGATACAATGAGCTGCCATTTAAAGTTAGGTAATGGAACACGTAATGACTGTGAATTTTTTAACATATTGTTTTGTTACACGATCGAGGAAAAAAAAAAAAAAAAGTAGGCATTTTTTTTCTGGGTAATAACATTTTTGTGAGTTAAACATCCATTCCTTGTATTTTATCTTACATTTCAATGCAGAGACGGAAGTTGGATGCTGTTTATTACTACATGCGTAGTCTGGCTGCAAGCAACCCTATTCTAACTGCAAAGGAGAGCCTCATGAGCCTCTTTGAAGAAACCAAGCGCAAGGTAGGATGCATTCCTTTTTTAATTTGTGTTTTATTAGGGAACAATAATCAGACATTTACAATGGGTATGATGCATCAAGCAAATCTATAGTGCGAAGAGATTCCATGAGGAATGAGTTTTTTAAATCTTTGTGCAGAGTACTCCAGTTTAATGCTCATGCCGGTGAGGTAGCAAATGCCGGCAGGGTCAAATCAGCCCTTCATCCTTCCAAGGTCGATAAAATGAGTACCATTAAATTGGGTAATAATGACATCTATTACTATTCAGCTGCCGATCGGGTTAATTCCGAGAGCGTGCACTGAAAAGCGCTTTGAGTCCCACTGGGAGAAAGACGCTATATAAATACTAGTATTATGTTATAGTTATTATTTAAGACACATCTCAGCAATGATATGCAAGAGCAGAAATAACATAACATGTTAAAACAGGGTAATGTAGGAGAAAACTAATACTGGTATTAGTGGAACTTCCAACAAGGTTGGGATTGTGTACCGTGGCCAACTCTGACCGTGTCCCTGGCAGGTTCCGCTCCCAGTAAAAAGCCTCTAGGTCTCAAGATGAGGTCAGGTTCACGGTCGTATCTCCATAACCCGCGAGCCATCTCCTCCTCAACGATACTTGATGGAATGGCCACATAGTTGCCCAGCAACCAGAGCCAACAGGCGCTTCTCTATCAGAAACGTAAATGGTACATCACTGTATATAGCAATCTGGCTTCCTTCGAATTGTATCGTGAGCGGGCTATGACGGTAGAATAAACCACTACATCCCTAGTTACCACTATCGTGTCTCTGAGCCCACCTTAAGGCCCTTTGAGGTAAGCAACCTCTGAACATATGGCAACAGGGTATTGCCCCTAGTATTTTCTGGCACTCTACGCAGGTGGATATTCCGACAATTTGTCGGGACCCCAGCAAATAGCTTGATTAACTCTGTGGACTTTGAGGGCGGAGCCTGAACTCCGATCTAACCAGAAATGGAAAGCCAGAGGTCATGACTTTCTGCCGGAATTTAGGGTATTGCACCGGATTTTGCGTCTTCCATGAAATTTATCCTCAGTACCTATGGTGAGAGGACCCCAGGCTAGCTGATCGCTAACTTTTATTTACGTATATGGTGAGCCCGGAAGCTATTCTGGTTCTTGCTTTCAAATCTCTACATAATGCTGCTCCCACCTATCTATCCTCACTAATACACAAGTATGTCCCGTCTAGGCCCATACGCTCTGCTGAAGACTTACGTCTATCTTCTGTCCGTACTCCACCTCTGATGCTCACCTTCAAGACTTCTCGAGGGCTGCACCGTTCCGGTGGAACTCACTTCCCTCCTCCTCCACTCCTTTAAAAAAATAATTAAAAAACCCACTTCTTCATAAAAGTGTATCAATTAAACTGTTAATAGCTCCCGACTGATTCCTCTCTTGCAACTGTCATTAGTCTAATACTATCCTTACCTTTTGTGTCATTTAACCCCACTCCCTCTAGCATGTAAGGTCATTGAGCAGGGCCCTCATCCCCTCTGTTCCTGTGTGTCCAACTTGTCTGGTTACAACTACATGTTTGTTCGTTCACCTACTGTAAAGCGCTGCGGAATTTGTTGGCGCTATATAAATAACATAATAATAGATGGATGAAGGGGTCCCTGATCCTGTAAATAAGCCTCAGTGGATGGTATAGCCAAGCTGCTACGGATGGGAGTTGACTGATTCTGAAAGGAGACTGCCACTTAAGCATTCAACCACATGTTAAAAAGCAGCAGAGATATTAATTAATGCATTTGTCAATCACTTAGCAATATTTTTTTATTATGATTTTCATTAGTTTCTTATTTTCTTTACTTCACATTAAGCTACTTCACATTGCAGTGGTATTGTGCTATATGGTCTGTTTTCTTGCCTGAGGTTATATCGAGTGATATTCCGCAAATGTCTTAGCCTAGCTACTCAAGTCCTGATATGAGCTTAGACGTGAACCCATAATGTGCTTTCTTTCTTTATTATTTAGAAAATTGTGCATGTTCTATAATTTGTCCTACTGTTATATACGCTGATTAGCTTGTGGAATGCTGTTGGGGCACCTCAAGTCTGCTTATACACTTATGCACTGCAAAAATACAAAAAATTTTTTTTTTAAAAAAAGCTATTTTTTATTTTTCATTTTTTTTTTCTGGTTGATGACTCCTATCTTTGTCTCCTGAAGGTCAGCCTTTCAGACCTTCCTTGGGTCACTCAGCAGCCTTTTTATGTCTCCTTTTGTGGAAGGAGATGATTCATCGTCCAAATCGACTTTCTGGTATATTTCACTGGGTCCCGGTGAGGAGAGTGCTTCCTCCTTTCCGGAGGATACCTCTGAGACCTCCTCTTCGTCTCTAGGCTCAGGCACCATCTTGGGAGGCACTGGTGGTAGTAAGCCTCTCAAATGAAAGCCTCATATCGGGAAAACGATTGCTCTTTGGGAATTGAAATTTTTTATGCTTGCGCCCCATTATGTCTTCTGGTGGGGGAGGGGTGGGGGGGTAAAGAAGGTGCCTATCCAGAGCCCAAAAATTAGGTAAAAAGCTTATTTTGTGTCAGTCTGATGTGGAGCTCCTTAGAGATGTGTCTTTGCTATAGCTCAGTCTACCACAGTCAGGATGCATTCTTTTAAAGGGACACACACTAAACACCACAATCACTACATCTTACCCTTTTGTTTGTCAATGTAAAATAATGCTGTTTCTGAGGCACACAATGTTTACATTTTGTCTAAAATACTGTTAGACAGACCGCAACTAGAGGCACTTCCTCTTTAAGACTTTCTTAATGAGTTGGTTTAAACACTCATTGAGAACCATTGGATGCACTACTTCTCTCTGCGTTGGGTGGGCGAAAGTAAAGACAACATTTTGAACATTAAAGGGATACTGTAGGCACCCAGATCACTTCATCTCATTGAAATGGTATGGGTGCTGTGTCCCTGTCTAATTAACCCTGCAGCTGCAAACATTGCAGAGTTAAGATAACCTATAGCAGCTGTCTCCCAGACAGACACTAGAGGTGCTTCATAGCCTTTCATGGAGCTTGAGTCCGTGAAATGATAATGGATGTTTACATGCTTTGCATGAGGACATCCAGTGTTTTCTAAAATTCCATAGATAAGCATTGAATCTATGCTTTCCTATGTGGTATCCGATCCAGAGCTGAGGGACTTGGCGCTGTGATCAGGTGAGTGTTAAAAGTTGATTTTTTTTTTTTTTTTTTTTAGCACTTGACTTGCCATCATGGGCGTGGGTGCAAAGTTTTCCTTTAAACTGTGGGACGGTGTCAGCCGTAGCATGTTATATTAACTATGATTGTGTGTGTGTGTGTGTGTGTGTGTGTGTCAAGCGCGAAGTGAAATACATTCACAAAATACACTTGATGCAATGTTGTCTGGCTGGAAGTCGATACATTTCTGCCTGTGATAAAATTGTAAAGAGTGTGTACACACACAGACTCCTCCCCTTAACAAGCATTCACATTCAGAACAATTTATATATACACACATACACACACAATCCTCCCCTTAACAAACATTCACATTCAGAACAATTTACACACACACACACACACACACAAAAATGTGAACATTGTTGGGGAGTGTATTACTATATTGAGGTTTTAATATAAACTGTACGTTAGGATTTATTTTCAAGGGATGAGAATTGTAAGCCAGAATAAATTATTTATACTCATTTCTTTCAAATTCAAAGACTGTAGACCTGTGATTTCTTCCAGTGTGTGTGCCCTCTTTGTTATAGAAACGGTTAGTACATATATGTACATGTTAAAAAAATTGTTTTTTTTATGCCTTGGTGTTTGAATCAATAAAATATTTGTCCTTTATATATGTATATTATTTTGTGTACCGTGTATTCTTTCCTGTGATCTATATTTCTGCACTTTTGTGATCCTTTTAGGCCGAACAGATAGAACAGAAGCAGCACAAGAATTCTGGGCTTAACTCTCACAGCATGAACGCACGCACAACCTTTCGAAACACTGCGGATGATACCATGCGCATTGAAATATGGATCCACAGGACTCTGGCAGGCTCCATCCGTCGGAGCACTGATGGATATGATGATTTGGACAGTCTCAGCCCAAGTGATGTAAGTCTAAGAATAAAAAAGAAACAAAAGTAAAATAGAAATGTTCTAATGACATGAAACAGGGCTCTTTGCAGCATGGCACCATTTTTTCTGTTCTGTCCGGTAATAGCAGTTATTGAATAGAAGAAGAGCAACACTACACGAAATCCATCCAGCACATAAATTGGACAGGAGTGGTTTAGTTTGGCTTTTTTTTAAAAAAAAATTACTGACCATGCATATATTGTAAGATACTATTGCTAGAGCAGTCACATTTCTCTCTTATTTCCCTGCCTACTGTCATCCCATCTATCATTAACCCACTCATTAATATTTGCACAATTGTGCGAAGATGTTTTTTTTTTGTGTTTATCTAGTGCTAAATGGGAGCACTCAATTAATTATTATTATTTTTTTTTTTTAATGTAGCCCATATCTTATAAATTGGCTATTCTTGTAGCTATGCTTGGTAACATTTCTGCTTTAGATACAGTGGTGTATATTGATTTTGTGCTGCCTTAGGCATGTCTAAACCTGGGTACCCCCTAATAGAAATTTGCTCAACCCCTTAATGTCAATGCCACACCTTGCTGTTTGAGACTGTAACACACTTTGATTGACAGACACGCTCGCTGACACAGATTCACTAACCGACACAGTCATTGTTACACACACATTCACTGATTTGGCACACACACCCTGACACATTCACTCTTAAATATACACACTCACTGACATGCACACTCACACATATTTTCTCATACACTCACAAATTATTTTAATTTAAGTCCACCCATTCTCCTACCTCTCTTGAAGTGGATTATTTCCCTGGTGTCCAGTTGAGCTGCTATGATGCCGGAATTATGTCATTCTGGATCCTGGTATCACATCACAGCACGGCACGCAAGGGAGCAGAGCAAGAAGAGAAGGAAGCTTACAGCTCCTCCGCCGTCACCTCCTTTGCTTGGGGGGGCACTAAGTTGGCCAGCTCTTGGGCTCTCCATGGCATGTATCTAACAAGGTTTAGTGCCGCCCAAAGCAAATGCCTCGTCAGCCTTGCTATTTATACAGCGCTGTTTAGACATTCTTTAGTTCCTGGTTTTGTTCCAATGTCGGAGACCGTTTCTGCATCCTGACTCTTAATGCACAGCTAAGTAGTATTTGCATCCGTAGTTTATGTCTGTTCAATCCTTGGTAGATAAAATGATATCTTACAAGTGTGTTTGAAAGCTTTAAACTTTATATGATCTTAAATTGTATAAAGTGCATCAACAAATATTGTGCTATGGTATCCATTTACTCATAAACATTTATTCATCATATTCATTTATCTAGTCTTTTACACTGAGATTGATGGTGGTGTGTTTAACCTCTTAAGGACCAAACTTCTGGAATAAAAGGAATCGTGACATGTCACACATGTCATGTGTTCTTAAGGGGTTAAGAGTTTATGGATTATGTACAGCTCTCATTGTATGAATCGATGTACAGCAGTGGCTCACATGAGTGCCAGGCCCTCAAGCAAGTAATTTCATTCATGAAAACAAACCTGAATGAAACTGCTGTGGCAAACTCAGTCCTCTTGGTGGCTTCCTTTTATGTATATTTGTCACCCATAAATTATGTGTATTCTCCATAAACTGACTCCATGTCTCTCCATTCTTTTCTTCATTGATGAAAATAATGCTGTCCGGGCAGCTTTGTAATGCACAGGGGTATACAAGATAAAAGCAGCACTTTAGCTGTGAGCAATGCACATTACTGACTGAAATATTTTGGCCACTTCCTTATGTCTACAGAAGCATTTGTAGGAAATGGAGGATCTTCCAAGGAGAATGTCTTTATGGTTATAAGTTTGACTTGGGATTTTTAATGTATCAAACGTATGAAAGGCAGTGAAAGAGCACTTCTCGCTGTGCTACAAGCAAGGGGGACATCAAAATATGTATTTTTATTTTTTGTTTCCGTATGTTGTTCTACTGTCGTAGTATTAGATTGATGGTTTCTTTTAGTGACTGTTGATACATTGTCAAGTGTTTCCATATCAGACCCCTAGGTGGTGCTGTTTCTCTCTTTCAGTGTGAATGCTGTGGAAGAGGGCAGATAGATGTTTGCTTCGTAGGCATGAAATGATAAGCAGAATATATTTTTTCATTTATATTGTGTTGGTTCTTTTTTTTTTTTTCTTTCTCATAGTTAAATGCTTTTTCTGTCCATTTCATTCTCTTTTCAAAAATTATTTTGCACTTTAAGTGTGAATATTGCAGTATTTATGCTGTATTATAGTCCTTTCAGTTCTGCACTACCTAAACTTAGTAGTATGGATTTATTTTTTATATTTTATTTCACTTTGCCCCTTTCCCTTTATTCCAGTCGGCATGCTAAGTAACCATGGCAGAGAAAGAAAAAGAAAAGAACCATATATGTTAGCAACTGATTTTGCTGGCCATTCTTACTCCATAGCTTGTGGATGTGAATAATGTGAATATAGCCCATTTGGATCTCGAGGTTCTTGGGTTTGGTCTCTGCCTATTTCCATTCCCCAGAAGTCTTTTTACTTGCATTCAGAAATTTAACTCTTTGTGGCAACTCTTCCACATTAGAGAAGACATACAAAATGGAACTTTACCTCCTATATCTGCTGATTACAAGTGACAGTCATTTATTCAGAACAGTTTCAGAATCTGTATATCGAGAACTTGGGAAAAAGGTGAATTTAATCTAAGGTCTTCAGAGCTGGGCTTATTTAAAAAAATTGTGAGTTAGAATACGCATGTACACCAAAGATACCAAGTGTTCGTTTGTTACTGATCCTCTAACCACAGCTGACTTCTGCCTTCTCTATGTGCGCGCTCTCTCTCTATGTGTGCGCGCACGCGCTCTCTCTCTCTCTCTCTCTCATATATATTCAGGGGTGAAGTTGTAGATTTGGAGCATTTCAAAGCAGGAAAATTGTAGGTTTCCATGGTGACTGATGCTCTTTTAGACTTTGGCCCCACAATGTCGATTTATAAAGAACCCCCAGTGTATACTATAACAGGATCGCTCTTTTTGTATATGCCATTATTTTCATTCTGTGCTACGTTTGCTTTTTATCTTGTAACACTGGCTCGGTTTTTACTTTCACACACGCAACTCGCCACCACTGTTTCCATGTAAAGGTGATGTCACTCCATGTCCTAATCTGCACGTCGCTAGCAGCTTGTGTCCCCCCTCCCTTACCAACCACTTGCGTGTGTGCTGCAGTTCTTTGAGAGGAAGTATACAAAGGAGGAAGTGAGGTGCCATGGTGCACTGTGGTTGGTTACACACGAAAACCACTTTCCCAGCGTCTCAGGGGCTGCGACGTGACTTACACCATGTACATCGCTTGGTGTGACTCACTAGTGTATACCCACTTCCTCTTCGGTCGCCATGCCATGTCTGTCCCCCCCTACACAATGACCTTCTGGTAACCTTTGACAAGTGCCTCAGACCGAGCCACAGAATAGCTGTTAGAGAATAACAGAAACCTTTAAAAACAGAAACTAACCACCCGGCCAGTCTCGTCTGCCCATTTTCTTATTTACATCAAAAAACTCTAAATTGAATGTGCCAGATAGACTTACTGCTGAATTCCCTTTACTCTATTAGTTACTGCCATCTCCACTAGGTGGCTGGTCCATGTCTCCACCATTATTTTGCCAAAGGACATTTGTTAATGAATAATTTTCAGTCTTCTAGTTTTACAAACCCAAATTCCCTTTTTATATTAATATTCTCTCCTGGAATGTATAAAACCTCTTGGTTATATTTCCGCATTGTTCAACTCTCCTGCCCCCTCTCTTGTGTACTCAAAGTGTAGACAGTAATGAAGTACTTTGTTGAAAGTAGACACAAGCCTGTTATGTCATTACATCATTAGTTGTTGGAGAGTCGCTGTTAAAATGACAATTCAAAAAGTCAAGTTTCTTATAGGGATGCTGTAATGGAGACGCACTCATAAGCGTGATGTGTCATTACAGTACTGTTTGTCATGTCATGTCATGGCTTAGATGTTTTTTTTAGAGTGGTACCACAGGTTTTTCCCCTAGTCCTCTTGGACTGTGAAGATGCTTAGTACTGAAACTCCTATCACTTTCAAGAGTTGGATGTTCCATTTCATGTATTGTTGATAGTGCAGTAGCAATCTGTTCTCTTTTTATACTAATGTCTTGTCTATGCAGCTCTGTGCACAATATGCTGCTCTTTTTAAAGTTTCTATTTTAAGAGCACCATTTTAAGGGATAGAGTTTTTGAAATTGCAGTTTGCATCTAACAAGACTAGTCACTAGGCAAAGTTTTTATTAGATTTCATAATAACTACTCTGTATTACCAATATAATCGTTGAAATGTTAATGGAATATTTTGACTTCACTTAAATAAGAAATAAATATAATGTAATAATGGATCTTGCATGTTTCCTCCAGGGTCCAGATAAAGGATAATGTGGCACTGTCATACCAAACTTGCCTTTCTCCAATCATATCATCTTCTCTTCCTCTGAATATGTTCTTCTTTTCTTCAATTCTGATCTTTTTATTGTACATAAGACAACGTAGGGACTACTTATCCTGACAAAGGGTGGCACTTAAGGTCAAGCTCCACTTTCTTTTCAGGATTTGTCAAGTCCCATTTTCCCCACAAGACTCACCTGTCCGCTTCTTTCATCCATAATCTCACAATCTATTCTCTGTCCTCATTCCTTTTTGAGTCATGCCTTTGATTTTGGCTTCCTGAGCATGTGCGGTGTCCGCATGTGTGGGGTCAACGTGGAAGGGCAGAAGAAAGCAGTGACAACAAATCACTGCAAGAATTCCAAAGATGGCATCGGTTAGGAAAACTCCAAATACAGTGCTGTTGAGGTGTGTTGGGGCAGGGGGGTGGGGGAGGGTAGGGGTAATAGGAGGACAAACAAGTTCTGGAGGGACAATAAAAAAATAATCCTGTGGCAGTGACTTTTCACACCCAGAGTGATGAATGGGAGAGGCACTGCCTGTGCAGTGTTTCCCCGTTTCATCTGTTAGAGGATTGTTAAAGGTAAACAATCACCAAGGTTTTTACATTTTTGGTAAACATGTGAATTGCTTGTATTCAGACGAATGGAAGCTGAAAGCAGCTTGGACAGTGTATATGATGGATGCCGAGTGCCTCTGCATTGTGCTCAGGTTGAAATCCATGGGTTGTGCTGTCAGTACTTCGTAGTGAGCATATACCTTTATATAAAAAGAGAGCTGCTAAGTGAAGGTAGAAGAGGAATATAGAGTAAAAGTAAGAGGAATTTATTTTCCTAACTGATAATGAGGAATGTCCCCTTGCCATGGTCTTTTGTATCAATTTGCAACTCTCTGTATTTCTCCTTGTCCCTAAACCAGCTGGTGAGGAGCCCCCAATATACAATACAATCCAAGACAAGGTTCAAAGTGACTTCTGAGCGTTCCATGAGCTGTGTAACAGGTTAACAAGATGTTCTATAGCTCTTAATTGTCAAGGGGTATATTCACTAAGCATTAGATATAGATAAAGTATATTATTTCAAATAGCTGACAAGCTCCAAGTTAGCCAATTTTAAACAGACTGACCTTTTTTTTCCTCACTTCCTAGCACACAGAAGAATTTTGGAAACTAGGATATTTTTGACTTTCGTTTCACTTGAACAATTTTTTATTCACCTATTTATTTATGGTCAGGTGGCTTCTTGCCACACAATATCAAAATAAATCTATTTTTTTTTTAATATTATTTGTGAACTTTCTACATCTGATGTTTGTAGGTTTCCCTTTCTCTTGGTGCCAAGTAAGAGGTAGATGTCCTTTTGCGGTTTCATTTGCTCTTTCTGTCACACGCCTTTGTGATGCTGTTATATGGCCCATACATCTGTGTATCTGATGGTGCATCAGCTGTGTTGTTTGTTAAAGGAAGCTGTTGACTCAGTCACACACTTCCCTCCCATCCCTGGCTGTCCATTCTGTCTGCTGGATGTATCTTGGATTCCCAGGGATCTTCATATCTCAGCTGCCTCTCTCCCTTCTGCTCTTCGTGCTGGGGGCTTAAAGCAGACTCAGCCTTGAGAAAGAGCAGATACAGAAATTTACGTCCAAAACTCAAGTATTGAATTTTCATCTTAAGTCACAATTTCTTCCTGGGGCTGCTGTGCGCAATCCTTCCCTTATTTGGTGCCTTCAGCACGCATGCAGGATTGGGCAGGTATCAGAAGAGTGTGTGACCGCAGGCGTTGCTGGAAGCTTAGGGGGCTGATGGTCCCTTTCAGAGTTACCCTGTAGTGTGTCACATCATAGGAATAAAATTGTCTGTCCCTCTTACGTGACCGTATACAAACATATTCCTGCTTGTTCATCAGCTTAATGGTCATAACACGTAATGAGCTGTCAGTTGAACCTCAATGGCCTGTGTCCTTCGTGTAACGACATATAGCAGCACTTAATGGCATTGGTATAATAAACGACAGGTTAGGTAATCTCCATGTTTACAATTGTTATACTTCACTAAAATGTTCGGTCGTCAGAAAATCACTAATTCTAAGCCACCTTACAGTGGGATCTCTTGTTGTCCCAAAACACCTTGAAAATAAACATTTTGACCTTGCGTATCTGTACAGATTAGGGGCCTAGACAGCGAAGTCACCTTACTTGTAGCAAGAGCTGAAGTTTCACGTAGGTTGCACATTTCAAGCTGTATAGGACCCCAAGATGGGACTATGTAACTTATGTTTAAGGGCTGCAGAAGCTCTTCATCACACAGACAAAGGATTTAAAAAAAAAAAAAAAAAAAAAAGCAATTTGAAGTATTACCAGAACGCTACATACCCCTAAAGAACTGTTAGCTTGCTGAAATGATTATGTATGCAAAATTTCTTCTTTTCCCCATTTTACAAAGCGTGCAGATTTCAATAGAAATCTTTTATTTATTTAACCTGCTTATACCCCTGGCTTTCAAGCAGATGGTGGGTTCTGTTACTTCTTTGGTGTTTAGTTCAGTGGAGCTAAACACAAGTGGCAGGCAGTTGTTCAAAGCACCTGCCTTACAAAGATTTCTTATTGAGCGGCATTGGAAATTCTGTGATTGGACAGCCACAGAAAGTCTGGGCTGAGTTAAAAGGGGATGGCTTTTGCAAGCGGTTTTTAGATATACCCTATATGAAAAAACTATATAATTAGATGCATGCATGTTTTCATTTGTGGTAAATCTACTAAACAGTGATTTTTATTGATTTTTCTATTTGGACAGATAAGTGTCCCTTTAACAGTATTTTGTATATGTTTCAGTTATTTGTTGCATGCGTTGGTAACACAGTTTATGGTTCCAAATGCTTGTCTCCATTGTATTAAGTATAGTATCTGTCTTTTTGTGTTTGCATTATGTTTACTCCTACAGCCAGCAGAGCTCCTTGAGCCAGCTTGGTTACCTTAATGCATATAAATCGCTATGTGACTCAATCTGAACACTGGAATGAAAACCATTTTATAATAAAGGGTTATTTACTAAACAATGAATTGCAGCGAATTGAGTTCCGTGGCAAAATTAAGCGGAAAAAAATAGCAGATTTGGGAACAATTTCCACATTGGGTGTAGTCACAGCCAACCACCTTGAATGGCTTAGTCTGAATTTTGCTATTTGGATTTCAGTTCACTACAATATGGTGTTTAGAATAACCTTGTGTCTGTGTGTTTTTCGCTATTGTTTATGTAATATAAAAAAACTATAAGCAGAGTCTGTTATTTTTTATCACACATTGAAACTATTTAGATTTCATTTGTGACTTTTGAATGCTGACTGCTTTGAAAGCTGCTTGTTTCACACCTGATTAACTCTTTCGCTCTGGTAGAAACACTACTGTAATCTTATCAGGCTACTTTGTTGCAGATATTTTATCAGCAATATCTCATTCATGATGCATTGTTTGTAATCCCAACCCTGACTCACGGACATCTGTATGAACCCTCTGACATCAATGGTCTCACAACCGACAAAATATAATTTAGGCGGATGTAAAAGTACCTCTCGTGATAAAAAAAAAAATATTTTGCACTTAGTTTTATCTATACATGGTGCTAGTTAGATTCTAAATCTTAGTTTGCTTATCAGTGTGCTTGTGGTGCATGTTATATGTACGCCCTTTGAGGGAAAAAAAACCTTAAAAAATACCTTCTGAGTGAATATGAGTGCATGTACCTGCTCACAAATAGTGCTCTCGATGTGCCCAAATGCCTTGCTTACAAGTTCCCAGCAGCATAATAGACATCAGGAATAACTAGGAAAGGTTAAAGGATCTTATCATGTATAGCTTGGAAGAAAGACAAGACAGGGGGCGCATATGATAGAAACATTTTAAATACATAAAGGGAATGAACACAGTAAAGGAGGAGACTATATTTAAAAGAAGAAAAACTACCACAACAAGTGGAGGGGCAAAGGTTTAAAAATATCAGGAAGTATTGCTTTACTGTGAGGGTAGTGGACGTATGGAATAGCCTTCCAGCTGAAGTGGTAGAGGTTAACACAGTAAAGGAGTTTAAGCATGCGTGGGATAAGCATAAGGCTATCCTAACTATAAGATAAGGCCAGGGACTAATGAAAGTATTTAGACAATTGGGCAGACTAGATGGGCCGAATGGTTCTTATCTGCCGTCACATTCTAGGTTTCTATGTTTCTGTCATCATCATTAGAAGCAGGTGATGCGCATTCTTCCATTGCAGCAATCTCTTTGGAAGTGGAGGAAGCAATTTTCACTTGATTCTCTTTTAACGTATAGATTTGGTGAAAGGCGAATAAGTTAATAATAATAATATACTATACCTAGTAATGTAATTTTAATAAACATGGGTTAGTTAGGAACACACTGTATAGTAGTTTCTTCTCTTTAGGATAAATCCTGCTTGTAAGGTTACCAGTTCTATAACTTTTACCAAATGGCGTGTGAGGTGTTGCCCATGAGTATGCAATATCCATAGGCTGCAGAAGGGTATCTGAATTTCTTTGTGAGGAATCTTTCATCCTATGGGAACTCATGAGTTCTCCATGCTTGCATGCACTGTCCATCCCATGGTTATGTGCCCTGGACAACGTTGTGAAAAACTGATTCCGGTAAGGCTGTCTGATCCATTGAAGAGCTTTCTTTCTCAATCCCTCTCTCATATAGCATTTATAATGCAAGCATAAAGCTTCAAAATGACCTGTAGTTTACCTTTAGTTTTTATTTGCAAAGCTGAATTCCAGGAGACTCTAAACATTTGCATGTATCAAGTCTGTTTGATTGGAGTCCGTTGGTTTTCTAAAGAAATATATTTATCTGATTATAAGATGTTACATTTTATATTACAAAGCATAAAGTATTGAATTGAAATGTATTTAAGTGTAGTCAGAGTTTAAAATGTGGCCTTATGAAGTACAAACTACAGCATGTTAATTTTTATACAGGGCTTTAAGTCAGAGGCGCAGATCTCTAATAATAAATCTCATGATGCCTGGCAATTATTCTACTAAAAGACGTCTGTTATTGGCTAACTGAGCAGCACTGGAGTTCAGCCACAATTTAGCAGAGATGTTTGCTACCACCGATCCATAGAATGTTCAAATCATTAAACCTCATTTATGTGCATGTATGTGAAAACGTATTGGTTTTAGGTGCTCGAAATTGTAGATATATTTGTTGTTTTTTTTGAGTCTGTTCAGATAGTCTGCCTGGGATAATGAGACATCCTAATTTAATTTCCCTGTTTGTTCAAAATATGCTTATTTACTAAATGGTGAATTTGTGGAGAATTCCAAGGGAAACTCAACTTTATAGGCCAGAGCAGTCAAATTGTAAAATGTTTTCAATCGAACCATTTTTCTAACTCAGTTGTAATTTATTTTAATTCTAAAATCTAATATTTTCAGTTGCTTCGCATCGATCACTAAATGAGCTGTTTAGTAAATAACCGTGCTAGCACTTAGATACTGCATTGACTTGTGGCCGCACATTAATTTTGTCTCCAGCAGAGTGCAGAATTCTGAAGCATCCCATATTGTCTACTTCTCACAATGGCATGTGCCCATCCCAGCATGTGTGTGAGATTTAGGGCATGTCATTCATTTCCCATTTCCAGCCATTCGCCCCCACATCCCCAGGCCAGGTTATCTCAGCACCCGGGACTCCACTCCTTTCCCAGAATGTCGAAGGTTTTATTGTTTCTCTTCTTTCATTTTTTTTTTCTTCTTTCCCATGCAGCTGAACAAACGCTTCCTGCTCAGCTTCCTGCATGCCCAGGGGAAGCTCTTCACCAGGATTGGGTAAGTGTGCTGGATCTGTCTCTTATTTTCCGACATTATGCATCTCTCTGGAATGCGAGATACTTTGCAGCCAAGCTGTGTTTATAGCTGAGGGCGCAGTGGGTGAAGCGCCCTCACTGCTCCCTTGACATCCCTGCAGAGTGATGTTTTCTGTTGGCTATGAGGATGCTTTGCTCCAGACCCTGATATCACCCCTGTGGGCCACTGGGGAGTGTTACCATGATTGGTTACATTTGCTCAGGGTAACATATTGCTCATGTTCTTAACACTGGTACAAAAGACCCCTCCTCTGTGACCCAGGCTAAACACATGTGAGTTCTCAGATTCTAAAAAAACTGTTCAGTTCTTCTTTTCTTTTTTTAGTATAGTTACAAATTAGTGCCATTCAGATTTTTACATTTTATACTTACAAATAAGAGTTTGACACAGAGCCACTAGGAATATGTAGACTAACAGGTGATCATACTCTGCTGACCTGTAGGTAGTGTAGTTCATATATAGAGAGTAAAAAAAAAAAAAAAAGTATTTATATAGTTTTGAAAACTGTAGAATTTAAATATACATACTGTAACTATAGTACAGGTGAGTTGTAGACACTTAATAAACAAGAATGGTTCGGTGTCCACGCAATAAGGTTAAATGGTGCAACTTTTTACATCACCTACCTTAAGTGAAAACAAAAATATTTTGTCTCACCACTGTGTTAAACTACACCATAATTGGCGGGTGGTAAACTAATTTCAACTTGAGAGATCTAGATACATCAAGATCAACACACCCTGCGCCAGGATACATGTAATGTAAACTGAAACATCATATAGTGTGCCCATCCCCCTTTTGTTTAGTGAAAACGTAGCTCATACATGAATGCAGTGGAAGCATATTTGATACAAATCAGAATCATTGTTTCCATTTTAATGCTGTGACCTTACGCTTATCTGAATATCAGTCACCAATGGACGTAATAACCTTTCAAATGTACTGAATCTTCTTCAAGATCATACCAGTAAAATTACTCTCAAAAGGCACCGTGCAAATCTATAATCACTTATAGTTACTATGACTGGTGGAATAATAATATAGTACAAGAATCATTGTTATGTTTTGCCCATTATTTCACCTGGCAGATTAGATTTTAGAATAGAGGACATCATCTATGTTGTGGACTACATTTCTTGATCCTTTGGCAGCATTATGGCTATAAGAGCATTATGGGAGGTGTAGTTCACAACATCTGGAGTGCCGAATATTATCTATCCCTGGTCTAAGATCATTGAGTGTTACAATCCTGAGCTGTCCCTGACACATTTTAGAGGATAGCTGAAATAGATGCTACTCGGGACTGTGACTCCCCTTAACACACTACACTAACTATTAATCCCTACACAACACACCAACCGATGTATTTCACTAAACATAACCACTACATTGCAATAATACATTGCTCTATATCTTAAATATTAACCCCTTACAATACTGCAAAACCCTTAAACCTCAACATTTAAATTAATCCTAACCTAAAATATAATCTATAAGGACTACATAGAGGGGAAGCACGCTATAGAGGAAAATGATGCTATTTCAGGATTCTGGAGACATTTACATACTATGATCTCACTAGAACTCCTCAATGGCATTCTTTCTGTGTAATACACGATTCACAGGTGGCTATCACCTTTCTATAAAATACCAATACTCCTGAAACTGCCAAGTATTTTGGTAAATGGAAAGCCTTAGCAGTGCTGTTTGTGGGTTATTAGAGTCTGCTCACTAATTTACCATGCATCATCCCCACACCACAACACATTAGTCCATTTCTCATGGGACGTAAATGGGACAGTTGTAGCTAGCCAAATCAGTGGTCTCTGGCTAATTTAACTTCCCTGTATGTTTTCTATGTAACCAGCTTTGTATTTCATAAATAGAGCTTTGAGGGGGACCATACTTGAGGCTTTCAAGTAGAAGTTGTAGAGGAAGTTTTGGCTGGAACCTAAGATATGTAAAATTGTATATTATAAAGTAACTCTTTATGTGTTGTGTGTATGAGTGTGTACATGTAAATAAAGGAGACACACAGTTTAAAGAGCTGCGTTATGTTGAATGCAAAGTAAGTAATTGGCTTTTCCAAAAATAGTTAAAGTAACACTCCAAGCACCATAACTACTCCAACCCGCTGCCCACATTCCAAAGAGTCAATCATTTTAGAACGGTTAGACTTCTCACCTGGATTGCTGCTTCCCGTGTTCACTACAGCTCAGTTAAAGCTGGAATGTCTTTGCACTGACTTAAGCCCAACACTACAGGGCTTCGCTTATTGGCTGAAAGCATTCATCCAACATACTCTAACGCGGCACTGCAGAACTTAGCTCAGGAATGCTAATGGTAGCAATTCAGCAAGAGCTTCTGACTCGAACTGAGATACTGTGGAGGTTCGGAGCGGCATCCACTGTACCCCAGTAAACAAGTCAAACCGTTCTGAAATGGTTTCTGGTCATTCAGCATTTATAAAAAAAATGTGGGGGAAAAAAATAATTTGAACGGTGTATCTTGCAATATTTCACACAGGATATGAAATGTTAATATGAAAGTAAAAATGTATTTTTTTTCTTGTACAGTAGATGTGACAAAAAGGTAGAAATTTACAGAATGTAAAAAGAAAAAAAAATAAACTTTGTTTTAATAAAAAATATTTGAAAACAATGTAAAAAGAATGTCTGCATTTGCGTATATTGTCTACATACAGTTATATCACTTATTTCTAAAATAAACTTTCTTAAAACGGCTGGGGCAATCACTTTTTGCAATTCTAATGTAATGCCAACAGTGAAATGGCACAGTTTATTCCCCTCCACCCCTAATGTCAGTGTCATGACCTACTGAAACTTCCTTTACTGTTTGGAAGTTGGGGGTGAGCTGCTTTCTGGCAAAGAAGTTTGTTCCTTTACAGACTGGTAATCATTCCTAGCGTATGAATGAGGATGAGTGAGGCTTTATGGACTAAATTTCATTCTGTAAAATACATGGAAGTAAAAATTTTATCCTCTATTCTGCTAGTGAAGTGGGTACGGGAGAAACTCTATGAAGGGTACAACAGGAATAGTTTTATTATGGTCAGATGGCGTACTTATTTACACAGACCACCAGCATGGGGTCTCAAGCAAAGACATAGTACAACACGCCCAGGAGTCTCTGTGTCTGGGAGATAATTTAGTGTACTATGCTTAAACAAATTATCTCCCAGGCACTAGAGGTACAAAATATAAAACTTAAAATACCCCAAAAATACATATAAAACCTATAGGAACCCCCACAAATAAATATTATGTTCAGTATTTACAGATGAAAATGAAGGAAAGGTGCCTCAGTTAGGAAAATGGACAAATGAGTAATTTGTTACATGTGAGTTTACAGAGGAAGAGGTTCCTTTTCAACTGTCAAAAGTAGACAAATAAGTCAATGGGACCTGATGGAATACACCCAATGTTATTAAGAGAGCTTAGTGGTGTACTAGCAAAACCATTCACAAGAAAGGTAGTAGGGAGGAGTCGGGCAACTATAGGCCAGTAAGCCTTACTTCAGAAGTGGGGAAAGTAATGGAAACCATGTTAAAGGATAGGATTGTTGAACATCTAAACTTACATGGATTTCAAGATAAGAGACAACCTGGGTTTACTTCAGGGAGATCATGCCAAACTAATCTTACTGAATTTTTTTTGATTGGGTAACTGATATAATAGATCAGGGTGGTGCAGTAGACATTGCTTACCTAAATTTCAGTAAGGCTTTTGACACTGTTGCACATAGAAGGCTTATCAATAAACTGCAATCATTGAGTTTGGATTCCAATATTGCTGAATGGGTAAGGCAGTGGCTGAGTGACAGGCAACAGAGGGTTGTAGTCAATGGAGTATATTCAAAGCATGGTCTTGTCACCAGTGGGGTACCTCAGGGATCTGTACTTGAACCCATTCTCTTTAATATTTTTATTAGTGTTATTGCAGAAGGTCTTGATGGTAAGGTATGTCTTTTTGCTGATGATACTAAGATATGTAACCGTGTTGATGTTCCAGGAGGGATAAGCCGAATCGCAAATGATTTAGGTAAAAATGGTCAGAGTTGTGGCAACTGACATTTAATGTGGATAAGTGCAAGATAATGCATCTTGGACTTAAAAACCCAAGGGCAAAGTACAGAATATTTGATAGTCCTAACCTCAATATCTGAGAAAAAGGATTTAGGGGTAATTATTTCAGATGACTTAAAGGTAGACAGACAATGTAATAGAGCAACAGGAAATGCTAGCAGAATGCTTGGTTGTATAGGGAGAGGTATTAGCAGTAGAAAGAGGGAAATGCTCATGCCATTCTACAGAACACTGGTGAGACCTCACTTGGAGTATTGTACGCAGTACTGGAGACCGTATCTTCAGAAGGATATTGATACTATAAAGAGAGTTCAGAGAAGGGCTACTAAACTGGTTCATGGATTGCAGGATAAAACGTACAAGGAAAGGTTAAAGGATATTAACATGTATAGCTTGGAGGAAAGACAAGGCAGGAGGGATATGATTGAAACATTTCACTATATAAAGGAAATCAACACCGTAAATTAGAAGACTGTATTTAAAAGAAGAAAAACTACCACAACAAAAGGACATAGTCTTAAATTAGAGGGGCAAAGGTTTAAAAATATCAGGAAGTATTACTTTACTGAGAGGTTAGTGGACACATGGAATAGCCTTCCAGCTGATATGGTAGAGGTTAACACTGAGGGAATTTAAGCATGCGTGGGATAGGCATAAGGCTATCTCAATTATAAGATAAGGCCAGGGACTAATGAAAGTATTTAGAAAATTGGGCAGGCTAGATCGACCGAATGGTTCTTATCTGCCGTCACATTCTATGTTTCTATATGCCCGGATAGCCTGGATCTGAGCGCCCAACTTATCCTAATAGCGCTCATATCCCACGAACATAGCCAAATCGCCACTGGGGTAAAGTTTTGACTGACCGCACACGTTGCGTCTGCCCAAATCAGTTTGAGAATCAGTGGTAGCAGTCGATCACTTTCGGCAGTTCCAAAACTAACAAAGACTAACGGTTCCCCTGGCTCATAGGTAGCGATTGTTCGCCTTGTTCGTGCGAACAATCCTACTGAACAGCGCTCTCCTGGCTTGTCGTGGAAAGAAGCATGCGTTCGTACCAAATCAACGGTGTTCGGGTGGTCGAGTGTCCTCTCTAGTGTTCCAGACACGCAACGACCAGGTACCGCTGCCTGCTTTCGGGAGACCAGATGTCCACCGTTTTCCAGTGCACGTGCTGTACGGTTATATGAACGGTGGCCACATAGGAAGAGCACTTGAGTTTGTGGTTTCTTTGAAGTTTAATGAGCCAGGAGATGGTCGGTGTTAGGTAGATCCATCTACCGAACGCAGGGAAATTAACTGGGATAATAAAATACAGCGTTTTGTCACAAGTATTTTGCCACCAAGAGTATTGTGCCTGGGCTCACATTAATTGCTGAGACAGAGAAAAAAGTAATAAACTCAGATGCAAAGACAAACTAGCATTGTTTTAACAGGGAATTCCAGAGCAGCAGCTTATTTAGCCTATACCCGTGGCATACAGGCAGAGTCCAAGCATATGTAAAGGGTGACTGACGTCTCCCCGTACTCCATGTCTCGCCTCTGCCCTCCAGCACCCATGGCCACCGGCTCCGAATCCCTTCAGCCAGGTAATGTGTGTGAGTTCTTATGGAGCGATGGTCTCCAAGAGTACGCAGACTGCGTGCAGACCGCTGAGTCCGCTTGGGTCTCCGTCTTGGAGGGAGTTTCCTTGTGGCTACTTTGCGATCTGTTTGGGTCACTAGAGCTGACCATGCAAGCTGCCTCGGTCTCCTTATGCTCTGCAAGAACCGCTCACAGATCACATTGAATGCTCGTGAGAGGCTTTCTTCTCTACTCTGCATCGGGGTCTGTACATCATGCTTTGCAGCAATGCCGCCATTGGCTATTTTGGACAGGTTCCGTGTGAGCCCAGGATCGGCAGAAAGGTGAGCAGTCAGGGCTCGGTGGGGACCGGGATAACCCCTGCTAGTCCAAAGGGGGGGAGATCGAGAATCTAATGCCCCTAAGATGGCCCGGGCAGTCCAGGTCAGAGAGATCGGCCGCTTCCCCTGACGAGGAGACACACACCAGACCACAGCTTGTTGGTGGACGCAGCTGTATCACAGCAGTTGCAGTCGGGCTTTGATTCAACACTGATGTTATCCAAGAGGTGCCAAATTACTTAGCCAGTCACATAGCACTTAGAAAGAGGATATTAGTATTCTCAAGAGCATGTAATTAGCAAAATATACCGGGAGCTCAATCCCGCCGCGTCCTCTCAGTATGGCGGTCAAGCCCCGCCCCAGGTTAAAGGAAGATTTAACTTACAGCTTATTACATTTCTGCAACTTGTGCGTTAACCTCTACTGAGACCCCATTAAGCACGTTGACAGCTAAAAAAACAAAACACCAAAACAGTAATGCTTTGCTGTGTATATGGGACATGTAGAGTAAAAAGTGCTTTACAGATATGTAAAGCTCCATAACCTCTGTTTTTCTGGCTGTTTATAAAAAAAAAAAAAATAACAAATGAGTGAGACGCAAGGAAGCTGAATGAACGTCAAGTAACCAGCACAAGTCTGTATGTTTAAAGGAAGCATATAGCTCCGTTTGCAAGAAGGAGACAAATGGTGCAAGTGTTATTTATGTATTCATTTTTTTTAATTTTTTTTGCATTCTCTGCATTAATAAAGAAACATTCTTGCAATTTAAGTGCATAGAGAGGGTCCGTTTCATTATGATGTAAGATGTTTGTCCTGACCGCAGTATGTGAATATCAATTTAGTGATATTAATAACTTCAAGACCAAGTGCAAAGTCTACGTTTGAATTCATTGATACCCAAACGTGGCCGTTGGACTGCAGTTCCATGAGTTCTTGGCTTGCCCCTTTTCAGACTGGATAAATCTGTGATAAATAGCTTATAGAGACACTCTGAGCTGTACACCCACCACAGCTCTATGTAGTGTTTATGTTGCCTATAATGTCCAAGCAACATCCCCAAGAACTACCGTAAGTTTGCAAAAAACTTTTCCTGCAGACCTCCCCTAGTCTGATTAAAGCCTTGATTTAATTAGCTTTCGCCATGATTCAGTACTATTGGGGGGGGGGGAGAATCTAAATTATTTATCCACAAAACTCCCCATAGACTTTAATGGTAACTTCTGCAGGGCAATACTTTTGAAGGTTTTTCTTACATTTTGAAAGTTCTTATTGAATCATTTGGAAAAGCTTCTTAAATCGGGCCTTAGTGAGCATTTTCCACTTTGGTTGATGGCTTCCCCATGGTCTTTAATCATTTCTCAAATTATAGGAGGCTGGTACATTCTGTGGCATTAAAAGGTCAAGCTCCAGTAATCTATTTTTTCCATTGTCAGTTCTAAATATATTTTCTGCATTGCACATCTATCATCATTTAAAAGTATAAAAAAAAAAAACATACAATAATTCCATCATATGTCTTTCTGGCTTTCTCTTTGTAAGCCAATAACCTCCCAGAATAGTTGGGTTGCTTGGCGTTGCTAGTTTATCCTAAAAAGACCAAGTCTAATTTCAATACTTAAAAGTAATGATCCAATCACCCTATGTTTAAGGGGTACAAAGCACAAGGAATATCTGAATATCTTTTCCATGGCAACACAATAAAATCACTAGTTTCACTACATCTCTTCTGGAAGAGTGACTAATTGTGTTGCTATAAGTTAAAATATAGTAAAAGTAGCTGGCTGGTCACAGCTGCTATCGCAGGGTGTTATTTCTTCACAACTCAATACTGCCCATAGAATTATCTTAATTGGAAGCTAGCACTCAATAAAAGATATATAATATATACTTCACATTTTGTTTAATTACTTCTCATTAAAGGTAAATAAACATTTCAAGGCATCGTCAACTAAACTTTATATTGACCTTTCGTATATTGTTTTGTTAGTCGTGTTTATATTAGGGGGAATGAGGACCGAGCACCAGAAATTCTAAGTGAACACATAACATGGTCCTGTACAGTGCTCATTGCGTACAGAGCCACAGACACAAGCTAGTGGAGCATCACAGTTGCCAACTGTCCTGAAATGGTGAGATAGTACCCAATTTTGACTCCTGTCCTGCTTTACTGCTTTTTTTTTTTTTCTTTGATTTACCATTTCTGGAGATGGAAAAAAAAGTCCCTGTATTGTACAATATTGTGCTCTCCTGAAATGCCTTATGGTACATATGACACTCGCATCATAAGACATTGCAGACTACCGTTTCCTCTTCCATGCACAGTGGAATCCTGGAAGCTGATGTGTTTAAATCTCTGGTTTTGAATGATCTCAGCTCTTTGTCCAGGAATCAATCACATAGTAACAGTAAAGCCAAAACAAACACCTCCACATGTAATATTGTCATATCTTCAAGTGGTAATTAGAGCTGAACTTTCTAAAGCTTGATTAAATTGTTGGTTGTTTTTTTTTTTTTTTTGCGAGATTAGAACAATAGCATATAAAAAATATATATATATAACAGATAAAAAGTAAAACACACATGTACCTGGTGTTTTTATATAGTTAATACTTGACATGGAAACTATAGGGTTAAGTGACAATTTTGCATAAAGATAATAAGTTTTAAAATACGTAATGCAAAATGCAGCATTTCCTTTGGAGCATCTTCTTACAGGACTTCCCCCAGCTGCAAGCAGACCTCTCCCAAACCAGTAAAAAACAGTTCCACTTAAACTTGGGAACCATTTTGTTAACTGATACTGGCTATCAGATTGCCCACAATCCAGTGAACGGACCAGGGCTATGTGGCTTTCTGCAGAGCTGTGGTTCTGGACTTGGCTCCCTCCTGGAAGGAGGGAAGGCACAGTCCAAGTTGTACGTGCAGCAGACTTGGATAAAATTGATGTGACCAGCCATAGTAATTTTTTAGGCATTACACCCTGTACAGTAAAATACACCTAAGCTGGATTTTTGTACTTATCCACATGAGAACGTATTACAATTGTTTTACTCTGGATTCTCTGAAGAACATCACAGGCGTTAGATCCACTTCACCTGGTTCTACAAATTTCCCAGCACTAGGAAAAGACTGATCCATGCATTGAGTTGGCGGACTTCCATAAAGCTATCCACATTATGGTGCCATAGCACCAAACAAGTTTGCATTTGACGTTTCTCTTCTGCTGCCCTATCCAAGGTCCTGCTTTTAGGGATTTTAACATTGTGTTAAGCAGACAGTGCTCCTGCTTTCAGGGATTCTAAAGTTGTGTTAAGCAGACAGCCATACTGCATTGTGGTCTTCCCAAAGTGATTCGCATTGCTTATTTTTATAGTCTATTATGTAATATTTAATGTCCACTGGTACATCTTCAGAATTTTTGAATTGGCTTTCTTGTTGCAAAGTCAGTGTACAAACCGTTGGGAAATGTTGGTCATTATGCTGTGGTTTCCTGACATATATCTTTATTAAGTAAAGTGAATGCGTGTCCTTGTTTTGTATGTTACAGGCTGTACACATAGAGTTTTAGAATATAATTACATTTAAAGTAATTTGCAATACAGATGTGATATAAAGGATATTTTATATTGCTTAAAGAACCACTATAGGCACCTACACCACTTAAGCTCAATGAAGTGGTCTGGGTGCCAGGTCCCTCTAGTTTTAACCCTGCAGCTGAAAACATAGCAGTTTCAGAGAAATTGCTATGTTTCACTGAGTGTTAATCCAGCCTCTAGCGGCTGTCTCTCTGAGCCCGGTGGGGACACACACACACCTAATGACCCTATAGTGCCAGGAAAACGAGTTTGTTTTCCTGGCACTATAGTTCTCCTTTAACATTTCATCTACATATTGTACAAATCTTCTGGGCAGACCTCTATGAATCAACCACAAATCCCAAAAGAATTATCTAAATTAATTAGTTGATCCAATGTCACGGGAGTCGTACCCCAACACGCAGGAAAGAGGAAGTCCACAAAATGTGGATCTGAAAGACGTATTGCCGGACTTAACGTAGTATATAACAAGAAACAGGGTCAAGATAAATCAAGGACAGGAATACTTAGTCACGACAAAGCCAGGTCAGGATACCAGAAATCACAAGTCAAATACGAAGCCGAGGTCAGGATACCAGAAAACACAAGTTAAACACAGGAAATCACAAGGGAATCTCTAGGAGCACTAAACGAGGATCTAAAAGAAACCATGACAGGGCAATGAATGGAGGCCTTAAATAGGCTCAAAAGAGTTCCCGTTGGTCAATGTCATCTCTGCGAGCCCAAACAGCATTTGGTCGCCTAGATGACGTGGTATTATCTCTAGGGACGGCAGTTCGTCCCGCGAACCAGCAGATGGAGCTGTTCACGGGACCGAAGGTAAGCATTCTATTACTGCTGCGTGGCCCGAGGAGAGTAGCGGTTCAGGCGCCGCGTAAAGGTACGTTTTTGACATCCCCTTCCTGCAGCTTGAGTTCAACATTCTCCTGGGAAAATGGTGGGTGTAGCAATCCTATCAACTAAGCCATCATTTAAAAAAAATAAAATAAAAAAAACCAAAAAAACCTTACTATACTAATGGCAGCTAATTAGATATGTGCATGCATATATTGTAGCAACACAGGATAGACTGATTCAAAGTTTGCTTAGAATATCTATACCAAGGTTTAACCCCTTAGTGACCACGGACGTATTAGGTACGTCTGACAAAAAACGGTTAACAACCTCGGACGTAACTGATACGTCCGTGGCAAATTTGAGCACTGGAAGCTCTAACGGTATTGCAGCGATGTTGAAGCATCCTGCGATACCTCTCCTTAATGCCGGGCTGCCATTGCCCAACGTGGCGCCCAGCAGTGTAGTAGAGCATCGGAAGCCATCGGGGCAGAAGGGTCGAAGCGCTCAGTGAAGATAAAATAATTCAACAACATTTTTTAAAAAAAAGGAAAATTTAAAGTATTAAATCTCCCCTTCCCCCCCCTCCCCCTGGGAGCGGCCTTCCAATGCTCTCTGGTCCCGCAAACAACATACTACATGCTGTCTCCATTATGCCTTCTGTACATTAAAACACGTATCTCACACCATAATATCACACCTGATGTTATTTTAACTGAAATGTAGGCTAAAATATCCAAAATATGATTACAGTAGAGTCGAAAACTTTTACAAATTACATATTGTTGCCTAATGTTACGTTTTGTTATTCTGTCTTCAGTTCAGTTCATAAATTGGGGTTTCATGTATATGACTTGCTTTATTATCAAATGCCATGTCAGGATGAAAATAATGTACTAGACTTGGACAAGAAAAGGAAAATTGGTCTTAACACTTGACTTGTGCAAAAGGATGACTCATTTTGGAAGTACAAATGTTCTTTAGTAAGACTTCCCACAATCCTCAGCCAGCCTAGTCTCTGGCTTAATCATATGTTGACCCATTTTCTACTGGTAGACCCAACAAAAAGATGAAGTAATATATACAGCCCAGACTTCTGCAGTCAGAGTTGCATGTAGCCCAAGAAGTATGATTAAGTGTCTGTGATTGAATGAATGGGTCATAACATGGTGAAATTGCACTTTTTCTCGTAGTGTGGTTTCGTGTGTAATGAATTTCTATTTATTTTATTTGTCATGGTTGCAGGTCATTTTTTTTTCCTCTGGGTGTGCATGTGAGATCTATGTTTAGACAATTTGATGTCTTGATTTATGTTAATTCTTTTCTACATTGAATATAGAGGAACTTGTAAAATATCTTTATTAATATGCATTTTATTAATACTGAAATATCTTAATTGAAATATGTAAATTGTGAGATGGATCAGAAGTGTGGCCCTTTGTCAGCTGGGCGGCAATTTCATTTAAATACCATGATAAAATGTATGTCTTGTTTGTATGTCAAAATACATTTGTAGTAATACTTGCCCACTGTATTTCTCATGACAAAGTATCCTAAACAAGCTCAGGTGTGGCAGAGAAAAGGAATCTTAGAGTCACTCCTGAGCATGCACCAGTCTTGCATAGTCTTATGACTCACCGGACGTTTATAGAATATTCCGATATAAATTTCTCCTGAAACACACTAAGATTTTCATTAGACCTTTGTTTCAGCAAATTGTCCACGGATGCTCCAGTCACTTGTTGTTTGTCACCGGACACCAGTGTGGTTGTAGTAGTGGTGAGCACTTGAAGCCATGCATCTTGAAGTTTATCAAAAAATAAAAGACCCTGGGGAGTTGAAACATCATCACTTTGCTGATTTGGTGAAATAAAGGTCCATTTGAAGTCTCTTAGTTTGTCATGAGCACAGATTATATTGAAATAATAAGCCTAGAACTGAGGATAAGTCTTGCAGCGTCTAGGGTAAGATTGGAATTTACTTTTCATCATATCTTATTGTTAGGGGCAATCCAGTCATGGATCTCTTACTTTCTGTGCCTAATTGCATACCAGCAATGCAATTCATCGATGTGGCCATACCATTTGCATCATTTGCAAAGGTAACACTGGTTTAACATTTCAACTCTGGACCGCCATTATGGATGGGTCCAGTCTCACATAATAGTGGTCATCTTTCTTAGGCAGTGGAACAGGTGAACTCTGTCTCCCTTAAGCCTATCTATTTTACACCTTTTGTCTCTTCTAATATGTGCAAATCTGTCCATTCTCCCATGGTTTTTATTGCCTATGCTCTAATATGACCAAATCTGTATGTTTCAGGATGGAAACTTTCCACTTGGTGGCAGAGAAAGTTCTTAGAGAGTTCCAGGCTCTTCTACAGCATAGTCCATCCCCAATTGGCAGCACACGGATGCTGCAACTCATGGCTATCAATATGTTTGCTGTCAGCCATTCCAGATGCAAAGGTAAGATCTCTCGTGATTGATGGCAAAGCCATTTATTTTTGTTTACTGATCCACTGTATGTAAGCCGTTGATGGAAATAATTGAGCTGCCAATGTGAATAGCGATCATATTTTAAAGCAGTATCGTTGCATATGTATGTTTTTGGCAGAATACACACAGGCGAGATGTATGTTTTTAGGCGGTATGTGTCAATTCTCCTGTTAAAGTTGATCTTTACCTAAGACAGTGCAGGAATTACTGTCCTGTTAGTGGTTTGTGTGAACTGGTTTGAGAAACACTTCTCTGTTCTTGACAAAGGTTATGATAAAATAATGGTTTTAGTCCCCAACTTTGCCGAAATACTTCTTTGTCCAAAGCTATTTTATTTTCTTAATAAACCCATTTGCTGCACTATTACAAACACAAAGATTTCTACAGACTTTGTCACCACAGCCCATCCCTTCCTGTTTTAGTCTTGCTCTCTCTTCATTGTCTTTCAAGCTGTTGTGTACTTCCCACCAGTCTGACGTTGGGCGATCAGTCACAGTTTGGGCCAGTTTTCTGACTTCCCAGATATTTGGGATATGTTTACTAAAGGCACATTTGCCCGTGATTTCTATAACATTGTGCTCATTGCTGGTTTAATGCCTTGTTCACACCCCACCTTATTGGTCGCTCTTCTCTGGTCTCATAACATGTAAGCGAATAACATTTTTACAGTTACCTGTTGATTTAAAGTGACAGAAATGCAGGAGTATGCCACCACGTAACACTTGGTCTTCAGCATGGCCAGCTTAATATAAAATGCTATTATTATTGGCATTTACATAGTGCCAGCATATTCTGCAACACTTTAGGTTGTACAATTTTAATGTAAGTGTATTATCCAAATAAGACCAAATTGTTTACGAATGGGTTTCCAATCTAGCTTCTTGCTAAAGACAACACTGATTTAGATGTGAATAAAGATTGAGTCAAACATTCCAAGCAGAATGTACAAGCTGTGTAGAGTGACAGGTATCTGAATTGTTAGAGGATATGTATATAAAGTCTTGTTCTGAAAAGTTGGGACGTAACCATGGGAACAAAATGGAACACGCAGACACATTGCATTGGCTATGCACCTTTTCCATGTTTGCTTCATTTTCGTAAGACTCTTTATACACAACTCCCACAGTATATCTATGTGGGAAAAAAGTAATCTTGCAAGGCACAAAATAATGAAAGAAATGTGACCTATGTGGATATCGAGCTCGTTTGAAATCACTAAATGCTGAAAGTAAAGACTTACCTGAAACCTGTTATTATTTTGCATAGTATGTTGATTGATATAAAGCTATCCTGTATTCACCAGTTCAGACTAAGTATTCAATCATAAGTCTATAATGTTGGAATATGTATGTGAAATTCCTGAGATTATGCTTTTTCTCTTGCTAACATAAATCCTGTGGAGTAACTGCCATGCTGCCTGTTAGCAGCACTGAATTGCAATTGTAATGGTGAAAGATTTAAAAGTGCAGAATAACAGGCGTGTAATCCCCAGCGCATGCACAAGCATGTGTGCACATGATAATGTTACTCGGGCAGCTGTTTACAGTATCCAACCGCTTCTAAGGGCCGTACAGCTTGATGGTTTATAGCAGGAAGCCCCTTGGCAATGGCCCACATTATGGGATAGTTAATCGTAGATCCTAAACGTGATCATTTACTTAAGATGCTTGTTGTTTTTAAGTTTAAATTATTCCCTTTGCACAAAATATTGCCATTGGCCACTTGTAATGTCTAAGTGTCCGTAAAGCAGTCTCTTGCATGTTTCATTTCGAGCTATCCTAAAATCAGTTAGGATGCTGTTGAAGCCTGTTGGTTATCAAAAATATGGTTGTCCATTTACTGTAGTAGACAGACCGATCAGGGCAAAATGACTACGAGATAAATGAGTTCCTGATGTTCCCAAAATTCTTATGGTTTTCATTGGATATAGTATGTAATAATAAACATGTCCACTAATTCCATGATTGGAATGTTGTTTGTTCTATGTGCCATTCACCAGTGATTTATTAAGCAACCTTCAAGTGCCACCATTGGTCAAATTATATTGATATGTTTTTTTCAACACATTCGACTAGATTTCTGGTCATAGATAACTACTGTTAGAAACTCTTCCATTGACCAACTATAGTTTTGGGATTTGTCTTCAGCTTTTTTTTTTTTTTTTTTTTTTTTAAAGGAAAGCTCTACTCACCATAATAACTACAGCTTTCTGGAGTGGTTATGGTGACCCCCCCCCCAACCCATGCACTGCTTCCCAAATGTGCTGGTAATTTCAGATAGCTGGAAATTCTCAAGCAGAGCAGGGCTTAGCTCATTGGCTGAGAGAGATGAGCTCAGTAGTGCTAGGAAATTAGGTGTGCATCATAATTGGTTGGATAACTATGGTGAGAATTCGTTGCAAAAAGTAAAAACTATTTAGTTTTGTAATAAATGCAAAAACATGAAATTTATTTTTTTATGAATTTTATATTTTTTACATAAATTTTTATTTAGATTGTATAATGCATTAAACAATGGAATGCATCAGCTCCTGTCTGGATAAACCTATTTGCTGTGGTGGGGCTAAGAAAAGTGCTCTGTGCCACTTGGCTGTCCAATTTATTTCTGTTACTGTGCCTCCTCTGGGAGTCTAGTAGACAGAAAACCTGTTTCTGTATTCAAAACCTTTACACAGGCATTGGCTTACTTCAACCCAACTAATAGGAATCCAGTATTTTATATTTCCCCAATTATAACTTTAAAGCAGCTCTGTCCCTTTTGAGCGTTTCGTAAAGATAGAATCTTTATGAAAAGCTATTTTTGACTGGTGTATTTTTTTTTCAGTTTATGTTTTTAATTTTAAAGATATGTACATTAGACAAAGTAGGGGACTGCTTTGCCTCGTGTAATTTCCAGTCTTTGGCAAACGGCAGAGTTTCAGCAGCTCTATCCCATGAGCCGTCATTTGCAATAGCTGGTGGGAACAGGCATCATCTTGCATGATGCACAATAGAGGACTACGGCACTAGATTCTCCGTAGACTCCATTTTGTAGTCTTGCACATGTCCGTGAGTGCAGATTTAGTGAATTCTGGAAGGTGAAATCGCCAGACGGCGATTATATATAAATATATATATATATAACAAAAAAAGTTCCTTGCACTCAAGCTGGCTGTATCAGCCCACTCTGGGCTTTCTTCAGGATCAAAAATTACATACATGTATGTAATTTTTGATCCTGAAGAAAGCCCAGAGTGGGGCTGAAACGTTGATCTTTTCTAATGTATATCTAATAAAGTAACATTGGTTTTACAAGAAGACCGAGGAGTGAGTGCAGTCATAACTATTGAAAAGTTTTATATATATATATATATATATGATATATGTGTATATATGTATGTATATGTATGTATGTGTATATATGTATATATATGTATGGGGACCTGTGCTTTTGGAGATGAATACAGGAAAGTATAAATTATTTTTTTATAGAATTTATTTTGTTTTTCATATTTTGCTTTTACATAAACACACAAATGAACATCCGCAGTACAGCAAAGTTATCATACAGAGGATCAACTGATATCACAGGAGTCCTAACACTTACAATGTATATACAGACATGTCAACATCAGAAATGTTTTTTTGTTATACCTCTCACTACTACATATCGTCTTATGTCTCTCTAACTATGCTCACAGCCGTAGTCCTAGGAAAACCTATAGGGAGCCAATACATGCTCCTCTGTCCTCTATGTTCAATTTATAACACGTTTCCAATAAACCTTGTCAGATGCATATGATCTAACTCGTGTATACTGGAATGTGACCCTGTAACACATGCTTCTAAGAAAATTGTTCTTTCAAAGAAAACTAAAAAGGAATGGAATAAAGAATATATAAATACTGCTGCAGTCACTGGAGCTCCTCGGGATGCACCTGTCTGGGTACCTGCTGCGGCTAGACCAATGTCTCCCGAAACATATAATGAATTTTTCCCCACCATTCTGAAGTCTTCGTGTCAATAAAAGCCATTTTGCCCACTTAGATTCATGCATTTCCTCCCGACCGTCCATTCTGTGGGACATGGCTTCATATAGTTGATTTTTGTTCATTCTTTCAATCACCTCGGATATCGTTGGTATTTGGTTTTGCTTTCACATACCCGCAATGCTACATTTGGCCGCTATTAAAGTATGTATTCTAATGGGCCTATCCAGTTTATAGAAGTATGGGGACAGCATGTTTAGGAGGTAGATTTGAGAAGGTTTTGTATAGCAGTGGCACTTTAATAATAACTTTTTATTTTATGTAGAATAGATATATGATGTGCATTGTGAATACTGTAATACAAAAAATCATTTATTATTTAGTTATGACACTGTGTTCAATTGTTTATCACTTTCCTTTCATGATATATATTCGCAATGCTCTTACAACGGACTAATTAAATACACTTTAGGTCATTTAGCACTATTTAATTTGTCTCATGTTCAAATTAGTGTAGGACTCACCCTTACGGTGGTACTGTGAAGTAGTTGTGGGCTTAACACAATATGGCCATATGGTGGAACTGAATCCCCATATTTGTTTTCTGAGATAGATGATTTTAAGTAGCCTTGTAAAATATAAAACTGTGTTTTTGTGTGCACACTGTTCCTTAATCTGAGTTTTGGCTCGCGATCTGGGCATTTATTTGTCCAGCTTTTAAGCAACATATTTAAGTGCAACACGGTGGGAATGTAGATTTTTTTGAAAACGTGCCCTACAAATGTAGCACACTCCTGATAAATGATCGTGATCCACGCTAGCAAAGGTTCGTGAAGATGTGGAAATAAAGGAAAATAAGTTTGTCATTCTCATGTTATGATTAGTGGGAAAGAGTAAAGCATGAGTGGGCAACTCATGTGTGATGGTTATTTTTCCAAGTTTTAATCCTCAGACTGTCATTTGTGCAGCATCTGGTTTATCTCTTTGTTACTCTTGAATACCAAATGTCTTTTTTTTAGTGGCTGGCTGATTTGAAGCATGATTTGCAGAGATTGCTGTTCTTCTGTTAACCAATGATGGCATTCTGTTTCCTCCAGGAACGAGTGAAGAATAGTTAACTCTGGTCTGAGTATTCTGTCTCTAAAATGTATTGCGTTCACTCAAAAAAAAAAAAGTACCCTGTGCTTCTGTTCATTGTTAAACTGATTGGTTTAAAAAAAAAAATTCAGAATACATTATTTTAGAAAAATCTGCCCTCTCTCTTAAAAAGGCCACTTTTATTTTTATTTATTTTTAATTTACTTTTGTTTTATGCCAGCTAGCATGGCATTACATGGCTAGAAATTGTAATCATGTTCTATACTTCAGACTTCTGTTTCAGATCACCACTTATTTGCATACAATTCTGTATTTTGTATACCAGTGTTCTTGGAACCATGTTCTCTGTTCTGTGGTTGCTGTTATTCTTAGTCTTCCAAGGCCGTTTTGATAAATGTCTTATGGAATAATTTATTTATATTTTGCTGTAACCAATAGAATTTGTGCAGTGTCACATGCCAATAATAAGTCCATCTGTCCAAATTCAGAAACTAATAGACATGCCTAGTGTCACATTTGTCAAGCTCATATAGCAATTCTGCGTATTTTTTGTCAAGCTGTGACTGACCGCCTGGCACCCCGACCGGGTGCCTCCGCTAATCGATGCTGCTATTGCTCACCGAGTACTTCCCGCACTCCACCAGACACCATCAGCACTGTAGTCCCCACTTCCAGCGGTACAACTTGGTTGGGGTCTCGCTGTCTTCCACCCACCCTGCACCCAAGACCAGGATCCAGCTTCCAGTGGGTAGACCTCTCCTAGTCCAGAGAGCAAAGCAGGCTGCTCTTACAAGAGCAAGTGATTATAATCTCAGGGGAGTATAGTGATATAGCAATCCCCATGGTAGATACAGCTGTTTCCCCCACACAAAATTACTCTATGTTGAGGGTAAGCAGGAATTTGTTTATTGGTAGCTACAACTGGCCTTTTATGCAAGTCCCCATGCAAGGGGCACTCCCCCCTGGACTGAGAGTAATCCACTGTAGAAACAAATACACAATCACATTGGCTCTCAGATCCAGGACACTCCCACACATAATAGGCTAATCCCTCCTCTGTACTTGGGAGATAATTGAGTCATGAACTGAACTAAACTGAATTATCTCCAGACACAAAAACACACATTTTTATAAAACCTCAAAAATACATTTAAACACATAAAACCCCCACAAATGTTACATCCCCTGATAGCCCCAATCTGGGTGACCAACATATTAAAAACTCACTCAGATCGGTTCAGGAATTTCCTGGAAGTCATTTATTTGACTGACCGCACGCATGGTCCCATGCCCAAAACAGTTCCTGAGAATCAAGGCTTGCGGTCGGTCTAGCCCGATTTTAGTTCCAGGAACTCGACAACCAAACATCGCTGCCTGCGTTCATGCGAACAAGATGGCTGCAACTTCGTGGTCGTTCATGCGAACAGCCGCCACCCAAACAGACAATTAAAACACTGCGGCTAGAATCGTTACTAAGTGTTAATAGGGTTCAACAAGCTCCCGTGTGGTCTCTAGTTTGTGTGGCTGTTCGGGAACCGAACCATATAATCCCAATTGCACGAACAGTCTTTTTAAAGTATTTTAGCCAGGTCTATTGCAGGGGCCATAGTCCTTGGGCAGGAGGGTGGCAAACAGGCTCCCCCAAAAGCCCATGGCGAGGTTCTGTTCGCCACACAAGCTAAACAAAATATCAGTCAAACTGAGGTATTGACCTGGATTGCAGAAATTAACGACTGCATTAGCTACAAACAGGCCCAGCATAAGATAGTGGTGATACGCAGGGTCTCCACATTTAGTGGCCAACCCATTTCTAAAATTGTAGATCATGCACAAGTGTTTTTGGAAATTGGAAGGCGACTGTGCCACTTGCTTGCAAATATTGTGTGTCTTGCACATCCTGTGTATTAATGTGGTCCTGGCATTTTTATGTAAGCCTGAAACCAATTTATCCCTTACTTACGTTCATGGCATCAGTTTTATACACTTGAAATACAAGTCTAGGTATGTTTTTGGCAATTTAAATAAAGGATCTTGAAGAATGCATCTTGCAGATTGCTTTCTGGAATGTCTTACACGTTCTTTACTTTGAAACACTATTTTGGTCCATATAGGTCCCTTGAGTTAACCTATCCAATTCTTTATCCATTCTAGACATGCAGACATTGTATAGTTTACAAAATGGAACCTGTAGAATTCTTATGAACATCCAGTTATGCTGATGCATACTAAGCACGTAACAGTTCCAGTATTTCGTGTGCTTAATTTCTTTACACATACTTATGTGGTTTGCGGATCCATCGTTAGATTATTTTTATGCGCCTTCCCCACTGAATACCTTTTTAGAAAGGTACATAAGACTGAAACTATAGGTCTTAAAATAACAGTGGCAGCTTCCTGAAGACAGCAGTCCTTGGGACACCACTCTGACCATTGCTTTCTTGTAACTTCATTCCTATATCTGGAAGCTGTCACCTATATACGGGATAGAGAAACACCAAACCAAAAGCCAGGCATATGACGCAGGCTGCATGATTTATGCGCTACTCCGAAACCCCAGTATAAGGGACACAAATATTGTCGGCCTGGTTAGTTGATTTATGTGTGCTCCGCTGTATAAAAATAGTCTTCCGTCTGATCCATTTGTGCTATCAAATATGGCAGGGTTTTGTGTAAGCGTCTTTTCTCAGTTATCTGCCTTTACTGTGCACCGAAATTATCTTCAGCCCCAGCTATGTGTGATAAAAATTGATTATAATTGTGTGAATCGATGACAGTGTTACTTTATTAGGGAGGTAAAATTGCAGATTCGTCAAGGCAAAACAGGTGTTATTCTGGGTGCAAAGTGCTAAATATTAACAGGTGTTCTTTTAGTTTCCGTGGTGATTGCTGCTTATTTAGCACTCTCCCTGTTTTGCCTTGACCAATCTCCAGCCTATCCTTGGAAACAGTTTCTGGCTATTAAATGGCAGGTCATGCAGTGCAACATTTTTTTTGCTGCATTATCTAGTGCAGGTATAGGCAACCTTCGGCACTACAGATGTTTTGGACTACACCTCCCATGATGCTTTGACTTCATTAGGGGTGTAAAAGCCTTATGGGGGATGTAGTCTACAACATCTGGAGTGCCGAAGGTTGCCTATCCCTGATCTAGTGGCTTAACAGCTTACTATTATATTGCATAGAAACATTGAATTTTAAGGCAGATAAACGCAAATGAGCCAAATAGTCTGCTTATTCCTTCTCCAGAATGTATGTGCTTTATTCTATAGTTTTTTTTTTTTTCAGGACAGCAATGTGTCAATCACAGTATTTCTTGAAAACCACCTCTGTTGGAATGACATTCCATGCATCTACAATTCTTAATGTAAATATATATTTCATTAAGTAACTCCTAAATTCCCATCCCTCCGACTTCATGTTACATTATCCTGTGTTATAATAGCTGGTGTCTCCCTATGTAGACTATGTGGTGCATGCATGGGGTGTACCATTGGTCTAAGCAATTTTATTGTAACAGCACATTTGCATTTAATCAATATCAAATCTAAAAACATCTGTAACTAGGGTCCTAATATAACTAGCAATCAAGAAAAGACAAAAAAGGGAGGAGGAATGTCAAGGTCCTACTGTTGGTTAGGTTTTTGACCATTGAGGCCATGCAACAATAGTCATAAATGTCCCAAATAAAGTTAGGAGTCAGGCTTTTTTTTTTAATTTTTTTAAATTCTTTATTTTGGGTGTGCACAGATTAAACAAATAGCCGGTATACGCCACAACAGCAACATCCAGTATAATAAACAAACATTGGTATTACATGTCATGGCATTCGGTACATAGGCACATTTTTATAATATTACAGTAGTTTAGGTTTACGTTTAGTTGCATTCTACGTTTACGTTTAGTTGAATTCTAATAATTGACTCGATAGTGTTACATCTCACTTGTCTGCTTATGCAGTGATGAAATGGTTGCTTGTTACGCTATCTTTAAGATTCGGGTAGCTTAGAGACATAGAGCAAACCATAAAAGCAGCGCTGTCGTTAAGGTTCTAAATTAGCGATTAAAAGAGAGGTACTTAGCTATACATACTCAGAGACATAGTGGGAGATGAAGTAGTCAACATGCTCTGTTGGCGCTTAAGGTATAGTGTAACATGCTAGGAGGGTACAGTGCAATTAATTACTAACTGAGAGAAGGCAAGCATATAATGGTAGGCTAACGCTCTGAATGCCTATCCATTGTACTCGTGGTTTTAACCATGCTTTCAGACATGCTAGAAGAAGTATCACCCATCCGGGGGACCCAAAGTGCCCATAGCAACAGGAGACTAATAGGAGCATATGGCTTATCAACAAAATAAAATAACAGAAACTGAACTAATGCATTGCTCCTATGGGCTTGGATGTGTGCGACAGCAGGTTTGCAGGAGGCAATCGATGCCCTCCGTAATTATAGCACAGTCCTGTTTCGGTGTGTCCATCAGCAAACAGGATAGTCCCATCATTAACCAGAGTGGTTTCCAGATGATGCGGGGCAGGAGGCTTGGTAGAGGCTGCGATGCCATTTGCGGTTTCATTGCCGAATTCAGGATGAGGAGTTTAAGATGGGTCATGCCCTGTAGTAGGCGTCTCGGTCTTCGCAGTACCGCAGCTGATGTTGCTTGAGGGATCCCGGTTGGTAAGTGCTGGGCTTGTTCCCATGAAGTTGTAGCAGTCAAACTCAGGCATGTCAGGTTTCTTTAAAAGTCTGCTGGGACCTTGTTGAGCCCAGTGGCTCAGTGGTATAACCCTCTTGCTCCCTGCTGTCGACCATGCATGTGGCAGCCGCCATTTTAGGTAAGGCTTCATTGCCGTTTAGGAGTTATCCAGCAACTCACAGGTGGGCAGTAGGGAAGGTGGATCCCCCATGGGACGGCACTGGCAGCGGTCTTTGAGGTGCAGCCCTGTCATCCCCCTGCCTCTGTTGGTACTCATTTGTTAGGATGTGAGGTGCGGCGGGCTGTTTCTGGCACTGTGAGTTGATTCTTTTACTCGTGGCCGTCGCCATCTTGGCTTCAGGCTTTGGGCCTTCGCAGCGGTCAGGCAAGTTCCAGCTTTGACTGTGGCGTGAGGGCCGGGATCACCCCCCCGGCCCAGAAGGGGGGGGGACCGGGGCCGCGTCCGCACAGAGGAGGTTTTCGGGCTCCGTCGGGCGGGATAGTGGAGCGGCGGCCGTCCACTCCACTCACCGCCAGGAAAGGTCCCGCCTGGTGCAGCTGAGATCTCCCCTCCGGGGGACTAAAACTCTAAGAGCAAGCCTCTCCCCGGTTCGGGCAGCCCTTACCCATCGATGGTTGCAGGTTTGGGTGGTATGAGTGGTCAGATTCTGTATTTCCAGGCATCATATGCAGGAGCTGATGGTCCCTGCGACCGCTCTGCTCGGCGGCCCGGCCCGGCCCCCCAGGAGTCAGGCTTTTGAATGTAAAATATGCAATTCTTAAAGGAACGCTATAGTCACCAGAACCACTGCAGCTTAATGTATAGTATACAGCTTAATGTAGTTGTTCTTGTGTCTAAACCTGTCCCTGCACACGTTTCAATGTAAACCCTGTCTTTTCAGCGAAAAGGCAGTATTTACATTGTTGCTTATTAACACTTCTACTGACAGTCACTCAGACTGCCTCTAGAGAGCATCCTGGTCAGTGCTGTACAGTGCTCTGCGTGGAGGCGCTGAACGTTCCCCATAGAAATGCCTTGATTCAATTCATCTCTATGTTTTGCCACACATGCGCAATAGCCTCCAAATGCTTTCCTAATGGATTGATGATCACAGTCAATCTAGGCAGGGCTAGCTGCGGCGAGACATCTTTCCTTTGTGATTGGAGGAGTAACAGTCACCTAAACACATGCACTCACTGACACACACACACACCAAGAAGATACTGGAAAAACAGACACACACACACTCATTTACTGAAACACACACACACACACACTCATTTACCGACACTCACTCACTGACACACTCACTCACTAAGAGACACACATTAATGTGACCACCCAGCCTCCCTACCTTTTGGGAGAGCTTGAGTGGTTCAGCTTTCCCTGTGAACCAGTGGGGATTCAGTAATCTCCCTGCTCTGCTCCATAGAACGCTGATTAGTGATGCCGGGGCCGGAATGATGTCATTTTCCGGCTCCCGGCATCACTAGAGGGCTCACGAGGAAACAGAGCAGGGAGGTTACAGCTCCCTCACGTGCCTGCCTGTTTGGCTCAATCTTACAGGAGCCTCCCGCCCATGCGCACGCCCACCCACCCTTTCTCTCAGCTGGCCATTCAACTGCCCGCATGCACGGCAATGCTCTCCCTCAGCAGGCTGACAGACTGCATGCCTGTGCTATTCCTGAGCTGGCCGACCGTATGTATGCTCTTTATGAGCCGGCCGCCACAGGGGCTAAATGGGCCAGCAAATCCCGGGCACCAGGACAAAAATCCTAGTACCCATGGTGACCTGGTGCCTGGGATTTGTCGAGCCCTGACTTACAGTAAGCTAGAATATCTTCCAGGGATGAAAGTTTATGAACAGACTTTTTGCAAGGGTGCCATTCTATCACAGTACCACACTTGAATTCACTGAGCTCATCCAAATGACCCATTATTTTAGCAAATGATTGTAACTGCAGACTGCATGGCTAGGTGCTGAATTTTATACAACCTGTGGCAATGGGTCTGATTGAAACTGAATTCATTAATTAAGAGGGGAATCTCAATTCTTTTGTCCATATAGTGTATATAATATACCTAATGTATTGAGGGCTTAGTCTATTCATTTATAGGGTGACCGAGCCGCTTTAAGACTGTTGTTGTGTGGTCAATTTGAATTTGCTTTTAAATGTTTATTACATTTAATTTGCATTCCTACTACATTATTTTGTTTTGTCTTTTAGTCACCATAATAAATTTGTGGCAGCAAATTTTAATTTTGAGTATATCCTGTTTTTTTTCTTGTTTTTTTTCTTAGCACCATCTTTTATTAAACTGACATCTAGTCCTGTAAAGTAGACTTTTATCAGTCCTTATTGAGTCAGTGCATCATACACTTTGCCCTGTACAAATCAGCAAGGTATTGATCTGACTTGTACAGCATCCATTTTCCCTGATCACATACAACAAATTTGCTATGTATGTAGCCACTTCCTTCTTGAGAAGGGACACTGTATATCTTTGTGTTAACACAAAAACATTGAGATCTATTGTGCATAAAGCATGTGGATGACAAGGTCAGATTGAGATATTTCAATACAGAGCGCTGGGGAATGTGCCACAAAAATGTTTAGTTTAAACGTTATGCTTGACTACTGCTGAATTGTCCTAAATGGCCAGCGTAGTGTATGGGCCGCTTGTACATCCACTTGCCTCTAAATTATATGTTCAGCATTATAGTAGAACTGCATGTTAAGAAGGAGCAAGCACAGAGGTCCACAGTACCAAATGTCCGGGAAGTATAACTCCAATATAAATTCTCATTACATTTGCTAGCCATCCAGCACACTATAAATTAAATTATTATTCTGTCGATGACAACTTGTTGTACTTTTATGACTGAATAATCTACTACATTTAATAGTAAAATGGAAAGAATAAATACATTTTCTGTATATAGTGTGTGTGTACACGTTTATCCTTTCGAAGTCAATCTAAATATTGTATTTTTTATTTATCTGGAACTCTGCGATTGCTGTATGATTTATTTATTTTTTTCCTCCTTGTTGGAGACAAAATTCTACACGTTTGAATTATTTTAACAACTCTTTTATACATTTATATTTGATACACTGTTAAATATATTTGAGTTTTTTTTTTACACTTATAAGGAATAATAGTGGCCCCTTCTATCTCTTCCAAGGCATTTGATCCAGTATTTGGTCATAGACACCTCAAGTGACACACAGCAAACCCCTATTGTCAGACTGTATCTTATACGTCTTGGCTTTGGTGACAGACTCTATTTATTATCCTGTTCAGATGCAGTTTGTTGGCAGTCTGTACATCCCCCCCCCCCTCTCCCTGAAAGCTCCAGCTTCCATCCAGCAATATCTGCTCACCCTCATTCTCCTACAGCTAACCTTCCGTCTCATCTCCCCCACCCCCGCCCCTTCCCAGATGTGCTGCTCCTTTAAAAAGGGAGAAGGTGGAAGTGATTCTGCAAGAAACATCTGTATAGTAGAGTCAGACATGGTGCAGCTGCTGCTTAGCCCTGGCAGGCTGTGAGCTGCTGTCTGCTGGGGTTTACTTCTGTCTGCATTGAAACATGTCTTAAAAAAAAAAAAAAGAAAGAAAGGGGGAGATAGGAAAGAGAAAGGAGGGGTGGCATAAAGCCAGCACCACTTACCCTGCCCTCTCTTCCCAACCCCCCTCCTCCCCTCTGGGGCCAGACATGGAATTAATCTCCTCTTTCTGCTCTGGGTACTTCAGATCGCTGGCAGCACACGGCAGGATGTGGGATCTCTCTCTCTCTCTTTGCGCCTTGGCTGACTTTTTTACCTCTCGAAGAATTTGGAAGGCCGTGAGATTCCCCCTCTCCCTCCTGCCCTCTTCCACCAACCCCCCCTTCCCTCACCACCCTCCCTTCTCATCCCCGCCTCAGCGCAGTGAAGTTTTTCAGCCTGCTGATCTCCCTGCTGTGGCTTTGCCCTAATAGATTTCAGATGTTGACACTGTTGACTTCAGTACCAAACTATTTTACATGTGATCTGCTGTATTTCCTGAGGAAATCTGCAAGATATTTATTAAGAACTAATAAAATAAACCTCTCCCTGAGATTTGAGGTAGTATTCAATTCTCTGAGCTGTTCTGGTTTCCACTCACCCAGGCTGTTTTGTAGTCTCTCTTGATAGCAGGAAAAACAAAATTGGACTTAAAAAAAAAAATTAAAAAAATCACATTGTACAGGTCTGTTTCTTGTATTCACATTTTTTTTTTTTTTTAAATGTTTTACATACATAAATCTTACACACGCCACAGGCTGCTGCGGAGTATGTTGGCGTTTTTAAATAAATGGCGATGATTTGTTTTCAGATACCGCACCTCCAGCTGTCAGCATACTACAACTCTCATGAATGGACTTCTGCAAGTCACATTGCTGGCAAAGGTTAATGGGATTTGTAGTTGTACTGCTACAAAAAAAATTAAGTTTTCATTGTTATATCATGTCACAGACAGACGTCTTAACAATTTCTCACTGCACAAACACACAAATAAGTTCTAACATAAGGATGGTGCACAAAAGGGAATGTAGATTTTTTTTTTTTTAAACCAAATGTTTTAATACTAGTAATATTTGAATTTAGTTATTTCTCCTCAAAATTGGTTGTTAACCTCAGGTTTGCTGTCTCTTATGTGATGGAGACCTCTGACATTGAGGAGAGAGTAATGAAGGGGTTTCGGGTATGATTTGTTTAGTATATCTTATATTACATTTAAGAAATGAGTAGGTGTTTTTAAAATGCAAAAATGTCATTGGGTTCCTGCCCAGAAAAGTTACAGTGCAATTGCCACTTCTCTTGTAATTACTCCTTTGAATAAAACACGAAGGGACAGAACCCATTTAAGATGCACAATTCTAGAGATACCAGGCAGTGTTCTACAGCATTATTAGATTGAAGTAGGAATATCGGGTTTTTTTTGTCACTTCTATGCACGGTTATAAACCTGTGATACAAGTTGTGTACAGGAAAACCAAATTGCACTGAACACTATAGTTTAACCCTTTGTAGACATAAGCAGCTTTGTATTCCTAACACTATATAGAATCTCTTTAAATGTTCAATAAGTTTATTTTGGTGCTTAGACTGCCCCTTTAAGTTCTCGATTATTTAACATTATGGCACTGTTGGACTGATTGTTTGCAATTAATAGTAAGGAAAACCATTATTAACCCCTTAAGGACACATGACATGTCAGACATGTCAGGATTCCCTTTTATTCCAGAAGTTTGGTCCTTAAGGGGTTAAAGTGATATTTCGCCTTACTGTGTTTTATAAATCTACACAATATTTGTTACAAAAAAGAACTAGTGGTGATAATGATATATCAATGTTTCACAATAGTAATGAGTGGTCTACAGGAGTGTATCAGAGAGCTTCACATATGATAACATTTGCTGTATAAGTGTATTGCAGGGCTCCATGACCACTTTGTCATAGTTCCCTTAACCCTGCAGTTTCAGAGAAACTGCAATGTTTACATTGCACGGTTAAGACTGTCTCTAGTGCCTCTTTACCAGACTGCCACTAGAGGCGCTTCACGCTGTTTCACAGAGTTTAACTCCGCGAAACGACGCTAGACGTCCTTCTGCTGTATGTGAGCACATTCAGCATCTTGAAAATCCCCATAGGAAAGCATTGATTGATTCAATGCTTTCCTATGGGGAAGCCCTAATGCACACGTGCTCGCTGCGCATTAGGTTTCCCCTCACGAAGGAGCCAGCATTGAGGAACTTCATCACTGTAATCGTATGTAGTGGAAGGCATTTTAACACTTTGAGTGCCACGGGGGAGTAGGGGGGACGGCGGAAGTAGGGGGCAGTGCAACAGGATAGTGTGAGGAATACAGCTTTGCATTCCTCACACTATAGTGTTTGTTTAAACTCAATAATTTAATTTTAACATTAAGTGTTTAGAAACAATCTACTGTGTCTATAAACAAATTACTTTGTTCTTGATCATACTGCATTTTCTAATACATTTGACTAAATCACATGACTGTGACCCTGTATGTATTCCTGACCCTATAGTGTTAAAACCATCATCTTGCCCCCATGGATCCCCCTTGCCACCCTAAATATAACCTTTATTCCAGTCTGCTGCTGCTGCTGACTCTGCCCCTGATCTGTCTGCTTGGCTGACATCATTAGAAGTGGTGTTCTGGGCTAATCACGATTTTCCTATAGATCAGGGGCAGAGCCAGCACGAGCCATACACAGCCCTGGCCAATCACCATCTCCTCACAGAGATACATTGAATCAATGCATCTCTATGAAGAAAGTTAAGTGTCTCCATGCAATGACTGGATGCACTGAATGTCACCCAGGAAGCACCTCTAGCAGCCTTCTGAGGAGTGGCCAGCAGTTTTAAAATATGCTGGAATGAGCCCACCTCTATCCACACTGCTTAAAAAAGATTATTCTTGTCTAAAAGGGTTCCTCTTTGGCCATTTGAAATGCTAGGAAACATTTATCTTTCTCTCTCTCTCTCTCACCCTGTATCTGTTTGTCTGCCTGTCTGCCTAAATATTTAACTGAGAGTGAGAACCGTGTGTTTTGGGAAAATAGCATTAATGGGTTCTGGAGGCATTCTAATAAATGCAAGGCCAAAGTACCAGTTGTTTAGAATGTCTTTAAAACCCAGAAATGACATGATTCTCTCAAATACATATTTAACCTTTAATTATCTTTTATATTATATGGTATTTTTATGTTATTGTTCTGGCAATCTAGGGGTTATTGTAGTGTCAGAGTAATGTTTATGGGTTAAAATAATGTTTTTCTGTAAGGACTGCTCAGTAACATACATGCTTAGTTTAGTAGGGGGTCACAGTCCTGCACAGCATCTCTTTAGCTGGTAGCAAGTACCCGTTAGGAGTTTAACACTTACTGTCAGGCAGCTCAAGGCATGTATGGCCAGGTCTGCCTGAGATTAGGGCCTCCACACAGCACAGAGGTGATCACTGTTTTAATGCTCATTCATTACCAGGAATAATTGCACAAATCTTTGTGACATGTTGTATACATTAGGAGTGACAGTCTTTGCATTGTGGCATGCATTATCTCAGAAATAAAACCATATACACTGCTTACCTCTTCCTATGAGTGGATGTGATACAGTGTGAGATCATCCTTGTATGAGGTGTCTCATTTTTAATTTTATTAACTCATAGAAACGATTCTTCCATCGTGCCTACAAGATGCAAAAAACGTTCTAGCATCATTAGACCTATTAGACAATATTTATTTAGCAACAGCAGGTGGTCTGCAGAGGTTCATGTTGCTTTATGCCTCAGTAGGGTAATTAAGCCTTCCTTACCCATTATGGAATTGCCGTTGTCCTGTAGGTTGTTATTTATTTATTTCTTTGTTTACATTTCAGATATATACATTTTTTAACCTCCTTCTTCCTTGCATCTGTGAGTCACCTTTTCGTGCAAAGCTGATACAGCTATTAGTTTTGCGTTTATTGTTCTTGCTTGTGCTGTGCCAGTCTTGCTGTGCCCTGCTCGACCTTACTGATATTAAGACTTGGCGCATGAAGAAAGGCTGCTCAAGGAGCTCTGTAAATAAAAGCCTCATAATTGCAGTTGGCAGTGGAACTTCATTCTTTCGAATGTGTGATTATTTTCCCTCTGTCTCTGGACATGTGCATGGCAGCCTTTCTGCTCTTGATATACTGCCTACCCCTGCTCTACAGTTCTCAACAAAACAGCACATTTTACCAAGCAGTGCTTCAACACAGATGGGTCATTGAAATATTAGAGCACCCCTGTGATTAAACCCTTGTGGCCTTAATATGCGGCACATGGAGGCATCAACTGACATGTTCATAAGTATTGCTCATCTTCATCTTGTCTACATCTTGTAATATCACTATCTTTACGGTCAGTGCAGACTGCGTTCCTTACATTGCTACAAACACTATACTGTCTATACACTAATGAATTGTAAATCAGATTGTATATTGTATGCTAAAAAAAGCATACTGAATTGCAGAAATTCCACAATGTGGCTTCACAACTTGGCTATTTTATACTGAATATTGCAATATGTTTTGCCGAAATTCTACAATGTGGCTACACAACTTGGCTATTTTATCCTGAGTATTGCAATAATGTTTTTTTATTCCGCAACAATTTAGTAGTTGGTGTATAATCCCATTGGATTAGGGGGACACTCCATTGTCCGTATACAAAAATTATATAAAATCAATGTTTAGTAGACGTACTCACAATGACAACGTGCATTCATTTAATTATGCATTTTTTCATAGGGGGTTTATCTAAAAACAGCTTGCAAAAGCTGCAGATGTCTTGTCTGAAGCTTTGCAAGCCCATGTCTCTAACCCGGCCTAGACTTTCTGTGGCTTTCCGATCACAGACTTCTGAATGCAGCTCAATTGTCTGCCTCTTGAATTTAGCTCCACTGAGCTGAGCAATCAGGCAGTAACCAGATCGGCTGACAGCCAGGGGGTGTAACAAGGTTAATTTATAAAGTACAAGTTTTTTTTTTTTAAATCTGCACTTTTTGTACAATGAAGAAGAGGAAATACTCTTCACACATAAAGCACTTCAGCAAGCTAAAGTGCTTTTGTGGGTCTGGAGTGTCCCTTTAACCCCTTAAGGACACATGACGTGTGACATGTCATGATTCCCTTTTATTAAGTTTGGTCCTTAAGGGGTTAATGGGTTAAAAATCTATGTGCCTATTTTGACGGTCAAAATATAAGCAGTGTTTTGCACATCAGAGCATCTACTCTAAAGCCCCGTTGCTATAGAGGCGGGCCTTCCTTCCTTCTGTTTCTGCTCAGAAACATGATGCTTTAGAAAGTAGGACAGGTTTGAGGAAGCGTTGTAGTTTGTGTTTATATGTTTTCTGTTTTCTAGACAACAGCAGTAGCTGGCAAGATTTGCCCTTTATGGGAGAATATTAATTCTGCCTATTAACAGAATGCTATGTTTTTTTCTCGCTGGGTCGTGTGAATTTAGTTTGGGGTTTCCCCCCTGTTTCAGTTCCCGGGGCAACAGGAACTGAAAGAGTGTGATGAGCAAAGACACTGACCATTGCTCACACGCTACAGTTAGTGCTTAACTAATGCAGCTCAATTGCACCATGTGTATGAAATATAGCTAGCACCTGAATTGCAGTCAACCCCATTAATCACATGCTAACTTGCTTCGTTTTCATGAGCTCAGAATATATTTGTTCCTCATTAAACCATGGCTTTAATAATAATACAAATGACTTATATATTTAAAAATGCAGTTAAGAGTTATAATAGGAATATCGAAGAAGGGCTGGTCAATATTCAGATCTCCCATCTGTTCTAGACCCACATATTCCTGGCACTGATGCAAAGCCTCATGGGATTTGTATTTCTTTACTGCTAGGCGCCTGCTTTTCCAGTGTCCCTGGTTTACAAGGTCCATTTTTCAAACTGGTGAATACGATCAATAATTACAGAAGTGTTCTTATTTTTCACTAGTAATCTACCCCTCAATGTGCAGCCTTTACATTTTAGTTTCTACTCTCCGTAATCTCTTACCATACTGGCTAGCTGGTAACTTTATAAAGGTGCTGGAAGGAAGTCAGTGTTGAGTTCTGACCTGGTGTGGGTTTCACTGTAATGGAAGGGTAGTGGTAATAAACTGGCAACCCTTAAAACCACGAGATCCTTTTTAGTTTGGGTGCAACCATAACTGACACTTCTGTGGGTTATGCAGCAACTTTACTTTTTCTTTATTTAATGACAACTGGCTTTTCTTACATGCATGTGAAACCATAGACAGCGGGTGTGGGCACCCTCTCTACACAGTGCTTCCCTATTCAAAAAGTCAAGCACAGGTTAAGAGGACATCTCTATCAATCTTTTTTTTTTTTCTTTTTTTTTTTTCCCCTTTTCATAACCTTGCTCCATATCATCAGCATATTAAGAAACACAGAGTAATAATGTACTTAGCAGAAAACATGTGCAGCACAATCTATATGATGTTTTCATAGTTACTATGCACAAATACATGTGTACAGTAGGACCTGTGTGTCCATTCTTACGAAGTGAAGGGCCTGCAAGTCCTATATTGTCATTTGTTTATTTTGAAAAAAATACTTTTAATAAAAGGAAATGTCTTTAAAAAAAAAAAAAAATAATTAAATATAGAACACATACACACTGGACAAAATTATAAACACAACACTTTTGTTTTTGCCCCCATTTTACATGAGCTGAACTCAAAGATCGAAGACTTTTTCTATGTACACAAAATGCCACAACTTTGCACCGCCATTGAAGAGGAGTGGACCAACATTCCACATGCCACAATCACCAACCTGATCTACTCTATGCGAAAGAGATGTGTTGCACTGCGTAAGGCAAATGGTGGTCACACCAGATACTGAGTGATTCCACCCCCCCTCTTTTATTGTGGCCAGCCTAAGAAATAATCATACTGTATAATCAGCATCTTGATATGCCACACCTGTGAGGTGGATGGATTATCTTGACAAAGGAGAAGTGCTCACTAACACAGATTTAGACAGATTTGTGAACAATATTTGAGAGAAATAGGCCTTTTGTGTACATAGAAAAACTCTTGGATCTTTGAGTTCAGCTCATGAAAAATGGGGGCATAAACGTGTAGCGGTTATAATTTTTTTCCGTGTATATATATCCAACACATTCCCCTTTATAATGAGTCTTTTATTAGGTGGTGTTTTAGCCCAGCACCAGGTCTTTATCAAAACAGGGGTATTTCACAAACGGAGGATACCGCACTCACACTCAGGAATCCAGGTGCTTATAAAGGCCTCTGTGTAGGCCGAAATGTTGCACATATTTTTTCCATTACACCTGCCTTTCTGCAGCAATCCAGAGTGCCTGGACCTAATTTATTTTATTTATCAAAACTGGGGTCAACAAGATCACCTGCTCTATTCTGTTTAACCCCTTAACGCCGTTACGGCATTCTATGCCGTCGCGGCTTTAAAGGGCTTTAAAGCCGTTGCGGCGGCATAGAACGCCGTAACGGCTTGCAGCCCCAGGAGCTAGGAGGTACTCACCTCCGCCGCGATCCTCTTCTGGGGGGCTGCCTGAGAGCCCAGGCAGCCCCCCTCCGGCAAATGAGGCCCCCGGGGGCCATGTGATCGCTCTCAAAGAGCGATCACATGGCCCCCTATAGCTGGCTATGGATCTGCCAGCAGGGGGACTGTCTAAAATATTAGACAGTCCCCCTGCTGGTAGGTAGTGTAAAAAAAAAAATATTAAAATGTTCTAAAATAAATTAAATGCATTTTTATATATATATATAATATGTATATATATTATATATATAATATATATACATATTATATATATGTAACGTCATACGTAATGTATTTTAATATTAATATTAGTATATATATATTAGTATTAAAATACACTTAGAATGACGTTACATATATATAATATGTATATATATTATATATATAATAGATCTACATATATATATTGTATATATATACGTATAATTACAATAATAAATAAATAAAATAATGAAATAAATAAATAAAATATTGAAACAAAATATAAAATAAATTATATATTCATATGTAATTTTGAATGATACCGGAGAAACTGACGGAAGCCAAGCACAGAGAGATGGACACAGGTTTCTTCAGGAAGGAAGAGATTCTTTATTGGATCACCGATCGGGACTCAGAGGGACTAGCGTCACCAAAATACAGCAAAGTCTGAGTACTGAATACATAGAGTACATTCCTTATATAGCACTGTAGCTCCTCCCACAATTAACTACACCCACACATACCCTTAACCTATTTAATGAATAGAGTCTAAACTCATCCATCCGGTCTAACCACGTGGCTCATCTGATACAAAGGAGAGGGACGCGTAATTCCAGTTCTTACATTCCTGCACCTGGTCAGTACAGTGATGACAGTATCTTAGCTACGTGTTATTAACTAACTGATACTACAAACACATATACATACATATGCCTTGTGGCAATCTTAGCCTGCTAAACTTGTATTTTACTGGAATTACATCACATTCCCCCCTTTGATGCCTCTGATATTTCACAATTACTTGAGGCATCACTTAACCTTGGTTTGCATATACCTCAGGTTACCATGAACCAGACCAGACTTATCTTATGATGTGAATCTTCAACATTCATCTTCTTGCATTGGTTCTCCCTGATCTAGAGCCTTATACTTATATATCGCCATTATCTGTGCAGCAGCCTTCCTCTCTGCTATACTTCCTATCAGGCTTTGCACAGACCTAACTACTAAGGGTATAAGACACGGTAGGAGTAGACACAACAGTAAAATCAGTAGGACTCCACCTACCACTGCCTTAAGCCCTCCAAACCACTCATACCAGCTACCAAACCAACTACTTGGATTGTACCCTTTCCATACCTGAGTAGGCACATGCGCTAGTTTAACCATATGGCTAGTAAGCTCAGCTATTGCTTGCCCTTCGTCATCTATTTGAAGACAGCAATTACTTAGGTTAAACTTCCCACATACACCTCCCTCTACTGCCAAAAGGTAATCCAAGGCTAATCTATTTTGGTAGACTGCTGTCCTCATCCTGGTGTTATGCTTCGCTAGAAGATTGAGTGCTTGTGATGTCTCATTTGTGATAATCTCAACCACCGCCTGTAATCTTATAATACGGTTGAGCATATAAATAGGGGTTCTATAACCAAAGGTACCATCCTCAGCCCACGTGGCTGGCCCATAGTAATCTATAATACGCTGGGGAGGCCATTCATCATCTTCCCAGGCACCTATCTCTATGGGTCCCCTTTTCTTCCTATGATTCACATCATACACTTTAACACCTAAAGTCTCACCTGTTTCAATCGGTAACAAGAAGAAGGATGGTTTGAGCATACCCAACACACATGCCCCTTCCCAGTCCTGTGGCAGCTCCGAATAGGCTTTCTTACCACAGATCCAGTACAAATTTGCTGGGGCTCTCCAAGTAGATGTGATGGATAGATCAAACCACACATCCTTTAAATTGGCATATCTAGCAAACGGGTTAGATGGTTCTGAGACATTTGAAGCCGACCACCAAGTTGTATTCTTTGTATCATCATCATAAGCTTTTTGCCCTAGACAAGTTAATTCTCCTACAGAAGTATTATACATTATTCCTTTCCTTGCTATGCAAACATAACCTATGATGGAGGTCTTTAATCTCCACTCAGATTTACCTCTAACACTCATATGATAATCGGCTTGTGTAGATATTAATTGGTCAACTGCCTCAGAACCGGACATTACCTCCTTTGCTTCCCAAGGCCATTGGTCTCCCATGTTAGTACCTCCACACACATAGCAGTTGGTAACATTAAGACTACCGGCAATACTTTCAGCTAAATCGATGAACAGGTTTTTAGCATTATGGGGGATCTTATTATCTATACTCATCTCTTCGTAAAAGGAATGGTATACTTGATGAGTCTGGGAGGATACCGTATCAGTCTCTATTCCTATAAACAATAATGTCCCAGGATCTAAACCCGTCCCGTATATTTGAAACCCAAATAAATTTCCATACTTATCTAAGAACTTGTCGGGGTTATTAATGAGTATATGGACTGGGTTGCATTCCATAGACTTACAATAAGGGCTAGTCGGCAACTTAGTCACTATCATGTCTTTGTCTACTGTCTGTCCCCAAGTTGCCCACCCCACACAAGACCAATATGGGCAAAAGTTATAATCTCTATTTGGGCATCTAGGACTTACATATTTATTTTTGCTACTGGGACAAATATATTTATCGTTAGACCCATACGTCCTCTCCCATCTAAGATCCCCACATACATTCCACGGCTTTCTACCACTCGATATCGCTTTACACGCATCAAATAGCAGAACACCCGAAGAATGTACGGATTCTAACACCGTTTTATTAATTAGGGTCCCCTGAGGATCTCCATTCCTGAGAGTCAACCAAATTGTACGAGGCTGATACTCCGGACTGAAGCACTTAGGTTCTCCTACTCCTAAATGGCACACACTATAATCTATATTTAAGTATCTACATCTCGATACATCTCCTTTACATTCGTATTGTGAATGCCAAATTAGGGTTTGGGAAATATGGTTACCTGTTCTCGTAGTCTTAATGCATACCTCACAGCTAGGAGTGTCGGTACCTCTACCTTCCTGAATATAAAAACACATATAAATAAACACTATCAAAAGCACATCTTTCGCCGTCATCCTCAGTCTTCGTCCGTGCGATGGCGCCTCAGCTTCCAGGATGTGAGGGGCTGCAGGGAATGGAGTTCTGCTCATCTTCACAGGTGTCCCTTCGAGACTTTCCTGGCTTATACACTATGTGATGGTAAGCGGACAGGCTTTATTATGGCCTTCTCACTCACACCTGTAACAATAAAATTTGTAATCCACAATAATTCCTCGTTACTCCGACTGAGTAGTGCGTTTTAACCGGATCTTGCAGGGATTCTCTGGATCTGCTGTAACTTGCCAAGAATCGACTGCTGCTGGTTTAACCCTGGAGTGATGTATCCACGGAGTCACTTCTGCTACTTTTATTGCTGTAGGGGTAGACAAAAGAACAACATAAGGACCTCTCCACTTGGGCCCTAACGGTACATTATTCCACTCTTTAATCCACACTTGATCTCCTGGATGATAACTATGAACAGGGGGATAAATATTCACAGGTAATCTATCTTGTACCCATTTCTGTACCTCCTCCATAGTCTTACCCAACTCTACAACCTGCTGCCGGGTAATTCCTTCTCCCAACTGACTCAAGTCCCCCCTTAAGTTACCAAGTACGGGAGGTGGTCGCCCATACATGATTTCAAAAGGAGAGAGGCCCATCCTTCTGGTAGGGGTACTGCGGATTCGCAATAAGGCTATAGGTAAGAGAACGTTCCACTTAAGTTGGGTTTCCTGACACATTTTAGCCAACTGGTTCTTTATAGTTCTATTCATTCTCTCTACCTTACCAGAACTCTGGGGTCTATATGCAGTATGAAGCCTCCACTTTATACCAAGCATATGAGTCAGTTGTTGTAGGCACTGATGAACAAAAGCTGGACCATTGTCCGATCCTATAGAACAGGGTAGTCCATATCGGGGTATTATTTCTCGTAGCAGGAATCTCACAACTTCTCCTGCTTTCTCTGTACGAGTAGGACATGCTTCTACCCAGCCTGAATAGGTGCACACAATTACCAGCAGGTAACGATGTCCACCCGATTTAGGCATCACTGTAAAGTCTATTTGTAGATCGGACATGGGGAGTCCCCCCATAAACTGGACTCCTGGTGGCTTTACTGGTCCTTGTCTTGCATTATTCTTAGCACACGTTACACATCTGCGTACAATGGCCTGAGTCAAGTTGGACAATCTTGGTATGTAGAAATGTTTTCTAAGAGATTCTTCAGTACTGTCTCTCCCAGAATGTGTCCCGTTGTGATAATTTTGGACAATTTCTACCGCTAGCGATGCTGGTATAACTATTCTTCCATCTTCTAGCTGATACCACTTGTTCTCCAGATACTTTCCCGGTTCAGTCTTTAACCACTCCTCTTCTTGAGCTGTATAAACTGGAGTCCATTGGGACAGTGGAGTTGGTATAAGAGCAGCTATATGCCCTACATACTCCTGTCTTCCTGATTCAGCAGCACGCTTAGCTGCACTATCTGCCATCCGATTTCCCTTGGTTACATCACCATCTCCTCTCAGATGCGCTCGACAATGTATGATACCGACTTCTTTCGGCTCCCACACTGCTTCCAATAGTTGTAGGATTTCAGCTGCGTACTTGATTTCTTTGCCTTCTGAATTCAGTAGTCCTCTTTCTTTATACAAAGCTCCGTGGGCATGAGTGGTTAAAAACGCATACTTAGAGTCCGTATAGATATTTACTCTTAAACCTTCAGCCAATTGTAACGCTCGTGTTAGTGCTATTAATTCTGCCTTTTGTGCTGATGTTCCTTTCGCCAGTGGCCGAGCTTCTATCACCTTGTCTATTGTTGTCACTGCATATCCTGCATAGCGGATCCCTTCTTTCACATAACTACTGCCGTCGGTGTAATATTGAACATCGGGGTTCTGGATGGGAAAATCACGAAGATCTGGTCTACTTGAGAATACTTCATCCATTACTTCCAAACAATCATGTTGACTTTCAGTAGGTTGTGGCAAAAGGGTAGCTGGATTTAAGGTGTTTACAGTCTCTAAATGCACTCTTGGGTTTTCACACAACATTGCTTGATACTTGGTCATACGGCTATTACTAAACCAATGATTTCCTTTGTAATCCAACAACGTCTGTACTGCATGTGGGACTCGTACATAAAGTTCTTGACCCAGAGTGAGTTTATCGGCTTCAGCTACTAGCAGGGCGGCTGCAGCTACGGCTCTTAGACAAGGTGGAAGTCCGCTGGCCACTGCATCCAGTTGCTTAGACATGTAGGCAACAGGTCTTTGCCATGATCCCAAGTACTGTGTCAATACTCCCACAGCCATTCTTCTTTGCTCGTGTACATATAAGTAGAATGGTCGTGTGTGATCAGGTAGACCTAATGCTGGGGCACTCATCAAAGCCTTCTTCACATCTTCAAATGCCGTTTGCTGTTCTTGGGTCCATAAGAAGGGGTCGTGCTCTGTACCTTTGATAGCTGCGTACAGAGGTTTTGCTAGTATCGCATAACTGGGAATCCATATCCTACAGAAGCCTGCTGCCCCCAAGAATTCTCGCACTTGTCTTCTATTCTTGGGTATTGGTATTTGGCAGACAGCTTCTTTTCTCTCTGGCCCCATAATTCTTTGACCTTCAGAGATATGGAATCCTAGATACTTGACAGTTGGCAAACACAACTGAGCCTTCTTTCTAGACACCTTGTATCCTGCCTTCCAGAGAATGTGTAGTAGATCGTGCGTTGCTTGCTGACAGATTTCTTTTGTAACTGCTGCTATCAACAAGTCATCTACATATTGTAACAATACACACTCTCCTGGGATGGACTCGAAATCCAATAGATCTTGACTTAGGGCTGAACCAAATAGGGTAGGTGAATTTTTAAACCCTTGGGGCAGTCTTGTCCAAGTCATTTGGCGTTTTGAGCCCGTTACAGCGTTCTCCCATTGGAAAGCGAAAATACATTGACTTTCTGCGGCAATTCGGAGGCAAAAGAAGGCATCTTTGAGATCTAAGACTGTGAAGTAAGTAGCCCCGCCCGGAATTAAAGCAAGCAGGTTATATGGATTGGGTACAACTGGATGTATGCTAACAACCGCATCATTGACTGCTCTTAAGTCCTGCACAGGTCGATACTCATCTGTGCCGGGCTTTTGAACAGGCAGCAATGGGGTGTTCCAGGGGGAAGTACAGAATTTTAGGATACCATACCGTATGAACTTATCCAGATAGGATTGGATGTTCTTCTTAGCCTTCTGCGGAATGTGATATTGTCTTAGGCTCACTGGATAAACCCCATGTTTCAGTTCAATTTTTATTGGTGGAATATTGCGGGCCAGTCCTGGTGGGTTGTTCTCTGCCCAAACTCCTGGTATGTTAAACAATGTCTCATCACTCCTAGGGTTTTGGCTAGTCAACACTGTATAAAGTCGCCACTCTTCTTCCTTTGGTACGGATAAAGTCATAATACCTGAAGGTCCATTAAACTTTAAAGATGTTGTTCCATCTGGTAGGAACGTAATCTGCGCTTGTAATTTGGATAGCATATCACGTCCCAGCAATTGGACTGGACATTCAGGCATATAAAGGAATTGGTGTTTTACTACGTGGCCTCCCAATGTACAGAGTCGACTTTTAAGAACCGGTCTTTCAGCACTTCTTCCAGTTGCTCCTATCACAGTAATAGTCCTTCCAGATGGAGGAGCAACTAGATTAGTCACCACTGAATGTTCAGCACCAGTGTCGATCATGAACGCACTCCTTTTCCCCCCTATTGATACATCGACCATAGGCTCCGCTCGACCAAGGGGGATGGAGCCCGGTCGGTATCAATAGTCCTCCATGACCGTGTCAGCCAATCCTACAAAGTCCCTACCTTCTCTATCGCGAGACCTTTGCGCTGCTGGAATATACCTGTCTTCCCTAACACTTCCTCTGTTCCCATTACTCCCTCTATAACCATTACTCCCTCCGGGACCTCCTCTACCTCTCGCTCTGCCTCTAAAGTTTCCGTAGCCTGCCCTGGGTTGGTCTCTCTCGTACTGCTCTCTTTGCGGACATTCGTTCCTCCAATGCCCTTCTTCCTTGCAATACGCACACTGATCCCTACTCAAAGGCTCCCTACTCCATCTATTATTGCCTCTATCTGGGCCCCGTTTATCTATGCCTGCGATCGCTACCGCTAGCATATCAGCCTTTTTACGCATCTTGCGCTCCTCCTCTTTCTTGCTTTCTGTTTCCCTATTCATATAGACCTTATTAGCTACCTCCATTAGTTGGGAGATTGACATACCTGCAAACCCTTCTAACTTTTGTAGCTTGCGCTTAATATCTCCGTAAGCTTGGCTGACAAAGGCGGAGTTAACCATTCGGGAATTGTCTGCGTCTTCCGGATTAAAGGGGGTGTACAAGCGGTACGCCTCCAATAATCGGTCATAAAAGACACTGGGCGCTTCATCGCTTTTCTGGATCACCTCAACTGTCTTCGACATGTTAATGGCTTTCTTTCCTCCGGCTTTCATGCCAGCAATTATAGCGTCTCTATAGGCTCTGAGTTGAACCATATCAGCACCATTTACGTTCCAATCGGGATCAGTGTTGGGATAATGTGTTGCGGCCCATGCTGCTGGATTAGCTTGGTTCAAAGCACGGGCTCTATCCTCTAATGCTTTAATGGCTGCTTGATTTATTCTTGTCCTTTCCTCATTGTTAAATAAAGTCATTAATAACTGCTGGCAATCAGCCCATGTCGGATTATGTGTCTGTACTATTGAGGTGAACAGATCAGTCATGGCTTGTGGTTTCTCAGTATACGAGGAATTATGGGTCTTCCAGTTTAAAAGGTCGGTAGTGGTGAAAGGGACATATACGAAGACAGGGTCAGCGTGTGCCATTTGACCTGCGGCATCGATATAAGCTGACCCGGGATTTAAGCGAAGAGGCATCTGATAGTGCTTTAATTGTTGGGCACCAGTCAACTGTCGGGTTTGGATGGGGCTACGTAGGGAAGCGTCAGTCGAAGAGGCATCTGATAGTGCTTTAATTGTTGGGCACCAGTCACTATATAATCAATATTATGCCCTTTGGCGTAACTACACAGTCACCCACGCTATAATTCTCTATATACGAATTACCCGTCTATAACACACCCCAGTAACATCGTCTTTTACAAATAGCGGTTACAGTACGGTTAGCATAGGTCAAAGCACAAGTTAAGGTCACAATACAATTATTAGTGGTTGTGGTGTTAAACATGCAATGGACGACAATGATTAGTACTTATTATATAATGTCAGTAAATATACAGGGTTATGGTACCGTGCACTATAATACAGCAACACACTATTAACACTCTCGCTAGACGGCTGAGCTCGCGCTATCTAACAAGATATACACTTTACTAAAACAATCGTTAACACATTTACAATTCCCAACTAAACTATTGGCCAGTACCTTGAATGGACTACCTAAAACTATATACACCCGTTTTGGTTAGCCACACTGCCCAATCACCACATATATAGCGAGCTAGAGAACCGAATTTACACAGACGCCTCTTAGTCGCACTATACAACGAGCTAGAGAACCGAATTTACACAGGCGCCTCTTAGTCGTACTATCAAAAGTCTAGTGGGTTCCAAATTTACACGCCTTCCCACTTAGCCCAGATAGGATGAGAACTAGCGAACCGAATTTACACAGGCGCCGCTTAGTCTCCCGGTCCCTCCGACCTAGCGAACGTAATATACACCCTAGAACGCTAGTCTAGACAAGACACCGGTGTCCGGCTAGGGCTATCTTACACCAGGACCCCGCCTGACTAACCAAATCAAACGGTCTGACTAAAGAGCGTTCGATCGAGCGGTGCGCCTTCGCTCCTTCCCTCCGACAGAGGGGGCAGATACAGATTCAAAAACCCCTTTGGGCCTACCGCACAATCGGTATACCCCTAGCGGGTCCTGCCGTCTAAAACAGCAGTTATCTTACCTCCTCGTTCCTGAACCTGAGTTCACACTCATCGACGGGGACACCCCAGCACTTCTCACGTAGAGGCCGATGATCTCCTGGACAACAGACCAGTGGCGCCGAGACGAAGGGAGGTCCACGCAGAAGTTCAGGGGTGCAGCCGTAGAGAACGTGGGCAAAGATAGACCGTCTCACGCCTCTGCCTCTCAGCTACCGTTGAACGATGAGCTTCCCGGCCAATGCACCAAATGATACCGGAGAAACTGACGGAAGCCAAGCACAGAGAGATGGACACAGGTTTCTTCAGGAAGGAAGAGATTCTTTATTGGATCACCGATCGGGACTCAGAGGGACTAGCGTCACCAAAATACAGCAAAGTCTGAGTACTGAATACATAGAGTACATTCCTTATATAGCACTGTAGCTCCTCCCACAATTAACTACACCCACACATACCCTTAACCTATTTAATGAATAGAGTCTAAACTCATCCATCCGGTCTAACCACGTGGCTCATCTGATACAAAGGAGAGGGACGCGTAATTCCAGTTCTTACATTCCTGCACCTGGTCAGTACAGTGATGACAGTATCTTAGCTACGTGTTATTAACTAACTGATACTACAAACACATATACATACATATGCCTTGTGGCAATCTTAGCCTGCTAAACTTGTATTTTACTGGAATTACATCACAATTTCATTCTAACTGTATTTTGTTATTAATATATATATATATTGGAAACAGAATACACTTAGAATGACATTCTATATATATCTATCTATATATAAAATACAAACGACCGCAAATATATATATAGAGATAAATACATATAATTACATAAAAGATAACATTAGTATACACGTAGAATTTATATACCTATAAATGCATATATATTCAAATTCTACGTGTATATTTAAGTAATTTTTAACATAATTATGTCATTTGATTAACTAAAATTTGATTGACATGCTTGACAACATAGGGAGAAAGTGCAGAGAATTTAATTCGCAAGCACTATATTTGACCCTGTAACTCTCCAAGACACCATAAAACCTGTATATAGGGGGTACTGTTTTACTCGGGAGACTTCGCTGAACTCAAATATTAGTGTTTAAAACTGGTAAATTGTATTACAACGATGATATTTTAAGTAAAAGTGATGTTTTTTGCATTTTTTACAAACAAACGGCACTTTTATGGACTATATTATTGTTGTAATATGTTTTACTGTTTTAAAACACTAATATTTGTGTTTAGTGAAGTCTCCCGAGAATAACAGTACCCCCCATGTACAGGTTTTATGGTGTTTTGGAAAGTTAGAGAGTCACATATAAGGCTTGCATTTCATTTTTTTGACATTGAAATTTGCCAGATTAGTTATGTTGCCTTTGAGACCGTATGGTAGCCCAGGAATAAGAATTACCCCCATGATGGCATACCATTTGCAAAAGTAGACAACCCAAGATATTGCAAATGGGGTATGTCCAGTCATTTTTAGTAGCCACTTAGTCACAAACACTGGCCAAATATTAGTTTTTTGCTTTTTTCACACAAAAACAAATATGAACGCTAACTTTGGCCAGTGTTTGTGACTAAGTGGCTACTAAAAAAAACTAAACCTACCCCACGTTCAATACCTTGGGTTGTCTACTTTTTCAAATGGTATGCCATTATGGGGGTAATTCTCATTCCTGGGCTACCACACCGTCTCAAAGGTAACATTACTAATCTGGCAAATTTCAATTTGAAAATGGAACGTTCTATATTTGACCCTGTAACTTTCCAAAACACCATAAAACCTGTTAATGGGGGGTACTGTTGTACTCGTGAGACATCGCTGATTACAAATATGTGCATTTTGTTGCAGTAAAACCTAACAGTATTATGACATTTACAGCTAAAATGTGTGGCGGAACTACAAATTTAAAAAATAAAATAAAATTTCTCACAGTTTTTTTATTTTTTATTTTATTCATAATAAATTGTTTCATATACAAATATTTTATATGAAATGAAAGCCCTGTTTCTCCTGAACAAAATGATATATAATAAGTGTGGGTGCATATAATATGAAAGAGGGGAACTACGGGTGAACAGACATATAGCGCAAATTCCAGTTTTTGTTTATGTTTTGTTTTGATCAGAACGTGAAGGGGTTAATTGAAAGGCTTATGCTGGATTACATTATCTGCTATATTATACAAGTTTAAGGACTAATGTTAGTGCACCTTCATGTGCACCAAGTGTTTACGATATAGGCACTTTCCAATTCTGTGGGGACACTGACAGTCTGCACTACGTTTGCATTGGTCGGTCTATATTTTTGATCATTAGACCGTAATAAGGTTGATTAATGCATATTGTACTTTCCCCCCCCCCCCCCCCTACAATTGTAGAGCGCTGCAGAATAATTCCAGCACGTAGGTCCTGGGTGCTGGATCACTCTCTATAATATATCTTTTATTTTGATAACTTAATTATTTTCTACGTTCTGAAAATTTAGAGGGGGGAGGCAGTTTTACTCCACATTTTACCTGTAAACGAGGAATGTTGGTTAAGTCACTTCCCAATTTAAAGAGAGCTTGTTGCAGAAAGCTTTAAGGGCGGGCAGGGTCTTGTTATATTTGCTTGTTTTTTTTTTTTATTCTTGTTTTTTTAATCTGTATAATTAATAAAAACATTGAAAGGCTTAAGTATACTCCAACCCTTTGTGTTCATTTATATCACCACGTGTTCTCAATAATACACCTGTAGAGCTGATGCATTGCCTCTCCCGATTTAAATCTGTTCGTAATAGGACTGCTGCTTGTGATGTAAAGGAATTGGGCAGCCATTCCCGTCTTCTTAGAGAGCTCTGTATCATTACTAATTGCCGAATAATTACTCACTGTATAATGTTGCATTGGGAGTCGCTACACAGGTTACATATCCCTACAAGAAACCGAAGATCTGTAAGCCCATTACTCTTTGGGTTTTTTTCTCACTGTCGCATTGTTTTGCAACATATTAATTTCCAAATATTTGTGTTTTGGGGGTTTTTGGACTTGCACGGTTTGCATCTGCCCGCTTTCTCCCTTTGTTGCACACCCCATAGGCTTGCTCTGCAAAAAGATGTTTGACAATATTTGCAGCTCCCACTACATCAAGATGCATACACACCTTTGTTTGGGCTTGCTCCAGTTTGCCATAGGAACAAAGCACCTCCAACTGCAAAGAGGAGAACATGCGCCTTTGCATGGACATTGTGATTACCGCATAGCACTTTTTTATTCTTATTTTATAATTTGGAAATTAGTTTGTATGGGTATTTTTTTAATTTTTACATCATTCTTTTCTAATCATATGGGTTTCAACTTCGTGCAAAGAGGTGAAACCAAAACTTCCTCTCTGGTGGTAAATTGGGTTCTGAGGACTTCCTGCTCCTGTGAGTTTGTACTCCATCGCTTTGTGCTGTCATCTTATTGTACTTTGACCTCTTGTGCACGTTTGACATCTAACAGTTAAAAGCTGGCATCGCAACACTTTCACATAAATCTGCCGAATTCTCCCTAAAACCTCTGTACAGTGTACATCATAAAGGTATGTGGTATTGCTAGTGATAACTCAGGCCACTATTCAAGGTGTTGCATTGCTATCTGCTAAGATATAAGATATGAGAGTGACAGAAGATGTTCTGTTTCCTGAAAATAAAGCAGATGTATTAAAGGAAGAAAAAAAAAAGACCGCTTTAAAATTGTTTGTTCTGATGGATACAAAGTGTTTTCTATTTCTATTTCAGAGTCATAGTGGAACTATTTCCCTTCCATCTCGTTTCCAGTTCATTACTTTATTGTCAACCTCTGTTGGTGTTCTGCTTAAACTTTTTTTGACATTGACCAAAATCTTATATGTGGCATTAATTTGATCAATTGTTAATATTCCTCGGTGATCTTTTTTTCAGTTGTAGACATATATATGTACAATTTAGTTTTATAAATCTGACACTGTAAGCACTGCAACTGCTTCTTCTCATTGAAGTGGTTATAATGTCTGGAGTACCTTTGCGCTTGCATTCCATCCTCCCCGCTCAGACTTATGAGGAATTATTAGCCTGAGCATCAATGGGCAAATGTGATTGGCTAAGAGTGTCAGCTGACCAATATGCCAGTGCCCATTGCAGGCTAGAAAAGGAAGTGTTGAATCTCTGCTTTAGTCTTACCGCCAGTGGGGTCTAGGCTGTGGGTGGCCAGGGACCCTCATTTAGTGTTATACTGCTGGAAAATAGTTTAACAAGAATGGATGGATAGCTCCGGAGGACTACATGCGTTCTGACCAATTCAATGATATGAAATGGTTATAATGATCACAGTGTCCCTTACAGCCATTGTCCATGCACACACACATATTGGGGAAGGTAGAGTCTCCACTGGCAACAATTTTTTGTTGGCAAGTGTCTGAAGAATATAGTGTGACTGTTCTAACCCACACAAATCGCATAGGGAATCCAGTGGTTAAGAAACATCTGAAACTGTTGATGTATGAAAACCTGGCTGCATTTCGGCCTGTCTCAATCTTCCCACCCACTATGACCCATGCTTCATGTAAAGGTACCCTTTCCAGGAAGGATGATTTCGTTGACATTCTTTATGGACAAATGCCCAGAAAAGTCCTTCTCGTTCATCGAATCGTCTTTTTTTGTGTGTGTGTGTGTGTGTGTGTGTGTTGGCTATTACTTTGAATGGATTATGCCCTGCAAAGAATATACCCTATCCAAGTTTATTACTTCCTATTCAGCTCATTTTAGGGTGAAGTGCCGCTTTGATTTTTCACAAGACACTTTGCCATTAGACATTTCTCTGTTCCTGTTTGCAGCTTCTCGTATTTAGGTGGTCTGGTTTGTTCCTGTCTGAGTGACCCCCATGCCGCTCAGCTTGCCTTTTCACTGGGTTCCTCTGAGGCAGGCGGTGTTCTGTCTGCTGGAAAAGGTCATTAACTTTTATTCCCCTCTTCTCCCTGCTTAACCTCTTTATGATGTCATGAGGGATTCCTTATACCTGCAGCTGCTTCCTGCCGACGTCAGGGCCTTAAGAAACCTGCACATATGCTCTGTGCAAACAAATGAAGTGCTGGACTTTGCTTTCCAACCAGTTAGGAGAGAGGGGGGGGGGGGAGAGTGAGAGGACAGGGCAGGGGAGGGGGGGGGGCAGTTATGATATGGGCAAATTGTTGAAAATTCTTCTAGCTCCCAGTTTTAAATTACTGCCCTTTACCTCTGCATATTTTATATCCCGTATTTTTTTTTTTTTTTTTTGCTATTTACTTCCAAGGAGAAAATGTTGCACAGTATTTTTCTGGAAGGCTATGTTTGGTTTAAGCCATCAGCATTTAAATTGAACTTTTTTTTTACTGCAATAAGCTGAATTGAAGCACATACCCTCTATCGTATCCCAGCAGCGGTTGTGTTGAGAAGTGCTTAGGATTGTAAGACCTAAGATTTGGGAACATTGTTGTTGTCATTACTTTAATTCTGTGACAGCCCCTTGCCAGGAGTTTATGATTAGTCTGTTAATGTGCTGACTGTGCCAAGGCGTTGGAATGCTCTTGTAGATTTCCCTCCCACCTCTTAGCGTGTGTATGTGTGTGTTGTGGTTTGGGTATATGAGTTGTTTGTTGGCTGCCCCTTTATCATCCAGCTGTTGGTATAAAGAGGCTGTCTGCTCCTGTGTATGCTCAGACAGACGGGTGCTGGGCTGCCCACTTCCTTTGAATTCTGGTGGGAATTTCTGCCAGATACTGACTGATTCATACATGAAATCCTCTGTGTGTCTGAGAGATAAAGTCTCGCTAGCTAATAGCTTGCAGGTGCTGTTAGGTGATCTGCGTTTGTCCTTCTCCACTCATGTTCTATGGGAGGTCAGTCACTGAAGCCCTTATGGCATTTTACATGAAAGATTTGTTTGTGTCTCGGACACGTATCCGAATTGATAGTACAAATGCTTTGTTTTTGTTCCCACCTTGTATATTTATTGTAGTAACTCGACTGAAGCTGCTTTCTATCTTGTATTGTGTTTAATAGACTTCATTGCCCAGACTCTACTCCTCCCTAGCTTAACACTTACATTCAAATCCCTCAAGGACTCCCTCGGTCAGTCCACTATTCAGCTCCTTTGTTTAGTGCATCTCAAAATTGTTACTGACCCTTCTTTACATATCCTGTGCGCTCATCCTTTTTTGTCTCTGTCTGTCTGTCTATCTATCTATCTATAAAAGTTTTTAGTAAATTATATCATAATCTAGTTTAAGGGATAATATAGCACCCTCCTCCCCTTATTGAGCCTGCAGCTGAATGACTGTTTTAATTGTATTGTTTAAATGCCTCTAATGGCTGTCACTAAAACAGCCACTGCAGACGCGTCCGATGAAATAGCAAAGTAAGCCTCTATTTCTATCAGTCTCAGACAGAGCATCTGATTTGGCGCTTTTCTGCGAATGTGCACTTCCCAATGCATTTGTATTCCTAACAATATTTGTTCATGTTAGACAAGGCAAAGCCAAGTGCAAACATTGCACATGGATAGGAGAAATAGCGATGCTTATGCTGACTGCCAAGTGCGAAGGACAGAGTGGCAGGATGGTAAGATGGAGGCACACAGTTGCTCAGGATAAACAGCTGCGTATTACTACATTTATTTTTAGCTTCAACACGTTATGCATACCTATTTATTGACTATTTATTAAATATAAAAATATGCACATGTAATTTTAAAGTGACAGTCCCCCTTTAATTCAGCCTCTCTCCTTATGATATGCGAAGAGGCTGGAGAGACCAGAAGAATGCATTCATGTCTCCACAGCTACTCACCTAGCAGTAATTATTGGGAGGGGGGGCTGAAATAACAACAGCAGCCGCAGATAATAGGTGCTGCTTGGATGTGAAATTCCTAAAATCTCAGGCAGATCAGGATGTGACCTAAGTTTAAAAGAACCAAAACTTTAAATAATAATAATGTGTATTATGGGAAAATAAGCCATCTCTAAATTCTGGTGATAATCATTAAATCACTTAAGTTTATTATATCTCCAGAACCCCTTTTATGGCATTATTTTCCCCAAACTTCTCCACAATATTCCACAACGTTTTCAGAAACGCCCGTATATATTGATGAATATGAGCAAAGTATTTATTTCGAAATTGCCTAGAGCAGTATGTTGGGAAGGAGGGTGGGGGTGTTCTCCCTAGTATGTCTTATTACTATTTCCGTCCCATTCATCAGTCATGCCATTTGTGTGATCATTGTAAGTGTGCTGGATATGTTTTGAACATCTTTAATGTTGGATGCTATCTAGAATAGAGGTGTCAAGGATCAGCCAAGTAACTGTATTTACTTTGTGGCATGATGCCTACATTCAGAGTATTTAAAATTTTACTTGAATACATCTGTTTCCTGAAACATACCATCCAGATTACTTATACAGTATATACCCACAAGCTGGATATTGAAGCACAGTGAGATTCTGCTCACCTATGATGCGTTCAGGTTTGAGTTGTCCTTTAATTACTCTAAATCTGTCAGGTGAGATGTGAGACAGATCATAACATATCAATAAATTATATCTTTAGAATTTATTTTATGAACACAGTAGCTGAGGGGTTAATATAAAAGCTACATGTGAGGACTGCTCTCATTGAATTCCCTATACCAATTTGGAAATGTTTTGCACAATCTTGACATTTTGTTTTATCACCTGTTTGAACATTGGTGCTGACTGCCTGTGATCTACGTCTGATTACTGATTAATTTAACTCCCAATCCCTACTGGTTTATCATGCTTTAAACTGTTATGTTTTTGTGTTTTTGAGTAGTCTCATGTTATGTCCTTCCTGTCACCTGCCCCCATTGTGTGTCTATAGGCATTTCATTGCAGCCATCAGTATGGTAAAGCACCCAATAAATCAGGGGCTCTCAGCCAGTGTGCGTCAAGCTGTATCAAACTGTGCCACAAACTTAGTAGAGTCTGTTCCTTTAAGTCAGGGGTGCCCAAAAGGTAGATTCCTATATGTTTTAAAACTACAATTTCCATGATCCTTTGTAATTCTAAAGGCATACAAATCATCATAGTTCTACACCATTTGGGGATCTACCTTTTGGGCACTCCTGCGTTAAACTGTGCCACGAACTTATTAACTTCACTGCTGTAATAGAATAACTTAAAGGAACACTATACGGTCAAACCTGTATTCCTGACCCTATAGTGTTAAAACTACTATGTAGCCCCCTGCTACCCTCTTGCCTCCCTAAATATAGTAAAATCTAACGTGTATTCAAGTCTGCAGCTGCTGGCTCTGCTCCTGATCTGTCTGCTGATCTAATCAGAAGTTATTCTGTGAGCCAATCACAATCCTTCCCCATAGGATTGGCTGAGACTGTCAAGGAGGCAGATCAGGGGCAGAGCCAGCACAAGTCAAACAAAGCCCTGGCCAATCAGCATCTCCTCATAGAGATGATTGAATCAATGCATCTCTATGAGGAAAGTTCAGTGTCTGCAGAGGGTGGAGACAACGAATGGCAGTACTGCATTGTGTGCAGCACTGCCCCAGGAAGCACCTCTAGTAGCCACCTCAGGAGGGGCCAGTGGAGTTATTCCTAGACTGTAAACACTGCATTTTCTCTGAAAAGACAATGTTCACTTCAAAAAAGCCTGGAGAGAATGATTCTATTCACCAGAACAAATGCAATAAGTTGTAGTTATTCTGGTGACTATAGTATCCCTTTAAGTCCTTAAAATGTATTTAGTTAGTGTTGGCATCAATTTGTGATTTCCATCTGGCAATTAAAACAAATTTTACATCAATACTATATATCTCTCTAATATGCCTTCAAGTAAGTATGACTTGTATATGATGCTGGTAGGGGTAAAAAGAAAAAAACTAAATAACCTTAGGTGTAGCTTAAAAATGTATCTATCGGAATTTAGAAGAACTGCCATTGATATCATGCTTTTAGCTTGAAGAATTGTATGCAGGATTAGCCTGTTTTACGTTACTTTCCACTCAGCTGCCTTGACACTCTGCGTAGCTCTCCTGTTAGCCTGCACACTGAACTGCTGGATCTCTGAGCTTGTCACTGCTGTTCTCCCTCTTCCTTTCATTGTCTGGCGTGTCATTTCCTTTGCTGTATTGTGACTGAGAGCAACTCTGCCTGTACCTTTAGCAGACTCACTGGCAAGGGGACATGTTTATCCCTTTTCCTGGAGATTATCTGTGCAGGCGCTCACTGACAGTTACAATAACAAGGGCCGTGTGTTGTGTTTCCCAGAGAAAGGGCCTTCTCTGCTGAAAGATGTATAGCACTAATTAGAAATACAAAGCATCCGGACACATGGCAGCTTTCTCCTCACCGCCCGCTTCCTGCTTTCAGACAACTTTGACGACAGTTGGTTTATGTTTTCGGTTGGTTTATGTTTTCCATGAGCTAAATGTTCTCTGAGAAACAAGAGAATGTGTCTCCGATCAGTGAGAAGCAATGTGGATTTATGATATCCCTTACTCCAGGTAGATTTATAACCTGTACAAATGCTGAGAAATGCCCCTATCTTGCAGATCTTGGTAATCTTCTTCTCGTGTGAAAAAAAACATTTCTTATCCTTCAATAAAGATCATCTTTAGAATTGTCTTTACATATGTACTATGCCCAGGAGAATTATCGTCATGTTGTGCCAACCAGTTCCATTCTAGACTACAAACAGCATGACAATACTAGTAGTGTTATTCACAAAAGTAAGAATTCAAAGTGAACGTTACATTTAATGTTAAAATAGTCAACCTCCACAGAAGTGAGCTTTGCTTTCAGTTAGGCTATTCTGGACTTAAATTAAAAATTCACTTGAAATTTTCACTTTAGTAAGTAACCCTGTTCGTTATTTCCATCTATTAGTGTTTCTCCCTTTTTATGGAGCAGGAATTCTTGGGGTCCAAGAATTGCAGAGAGTTTGCAGCCAGCAAGTCTTTGCCAACTCAACTATTGTTTGGTTTGGGCATGGTTGGCTCAAGATAAAAATTGGATTGCTTATGAGCAAGTTCACATTCATTTTGTCTGGACATTTTGTATAAATCATGCGCATTCAAACCTTTTTCAAAATAAAGTTACATATACTGTAATAAAATAGATAATATTTGAATGTAAAATGGAGGTAATTATTTCCTTGACTGCTACATTTATATTTGGCTAGCATATCCTGGGCATATTATTTCTGTAATATTCCATTGCATTACCATTTGTACCTGATTGTTGTCTTTTGTATTTGACTGTGTTTTATTCCTGTATATTTGTCTACAGACAGACAGTCTGAAGGATCCCGTTCCACAACACAGGACCAGGAGGCCACCTCTTTGGGTCTCTCCATGTTCTCTCTGCTGGTGGCCAGATGCATCCAGTTGCTTAAAACTCAAAGAAAAGAGCAAACCTGTCTCGGAGTTAAAGGTGAGTAGTCCGTGAGAATGTCTGTGGACAGTGCACTCTTTGGAGTTAGATATAATGTACTGAATGGACTGCTTTTGCTTTCCTTTACAAGGATCTACTATAGAGGATGAAGAGGACTTAAAGGTTTCAATGTTTCCACCTGATCTGAAGGAGTTATTGCCTAGTGTGAAAGCTTGGTCTGATTGGATGCTTGGTCATCCAGACACATGGAACCCACCACCCAGTGCTTTAACTTCCTGCAAAGAGTAAGTGTTAAAATGCTGTCTAAAATATTGCTGCCTCTTAACAAGTTAACCTGTGGCCATTTTCTGTAAAACTCTGCTCTATAGCTATCTAAAAAAGAATAATCCAGGAAACCGTAAAAGGCTAATTACGTTTTTTATTTTATTTTATTTTTTTTGTAAATAATTTTCAGGGGGGGTTCCTGTCTCCCACTCTTTTTTTTCAAACCAGTTCATGCTACTAATTCGCTATGGTTTTATTTATTTTAAATAAATCATTCAAAACCATCACACACGCCTGAGGGTTACCTTAATCATGGTGCAATCTATTTTAACGTCTTGATTGTATGACACGGCAAAAATCAATGTTACCCTGTAGTTCCTAAGAGATGTAGATGTGAGCTCTTGGCCCACCTTTAAATTTACAGATCACTGCATGCAACATACTAGGCACAGAAGATGTCCAAAACACATATCTCATGTTATGTTTGTAAAGGGGGACGCTCCAGTCTGGAAGAAATCCCCCTAATTGTGGTAATGCATATAGTTATTTACTAAAAATGTAGGTGAAAAATTATTTTTCACTGTTCTTCTGTTCTTTGTCTTATGTGTTTTTCCTACGCTTGATAATCTTGACAAAGGGTGGAGCTTAAGGCACGCTCCACTTCCTTTGTCAAGAAAACATTTCCCACAATACTCTTTTCCATCACCAAGCACAATTTCTGAGTTCTGTGATATTGGTCTACATCAAGCATGCATGGGCTTAAATCTTGTTGCATAGTCTGGGCAGGGGAAAGCAGTGACATTACGTCACTGCCAGTAATTATAAGATGGCCGCATCCGGAATGAGAATCCAGTGCCATAAAGATTGAGATTAAACAAGTGATATTTGGTTAAAGATTACCATCATGGGGACTGTTAGGAGTTGTGAAGTGGGGGACATTAAAAAAAAAAAATATCTATATGGCTGTGACAGAGCCGATTTAAAGTACATTTCTACACAAGCTGTTTAACTTTCTTTGCAGAGATTAAAATATGACAAAGCGGTAATTTGCAACTAATGTGTCTCTCACCTGTACATCCCAAACTTTCCATAGAGTAAAGGGTGGGCACTGATAAGCAGATCTCAAAGATTGTGCACTGAGCAGCGGTTTCAGGACTTGTAGTTTAATCAGGGCTCACAATTTAAAATCTCCACTTGTTATTGGAGAGTGAAAATATAGCCCTAGTGAGTAAAAACAAATCTGTAACTTTTTTTCTTTTTAAATTCTTTATTTTATTTGTGCACGGAAGATCACATATAGCGTACCCTGCCACAGCAGTCAGAGCATGCAGAGTCAACAAAGAATTGCATTTCCCCTTAAGGACACGTGACATGTCATGATTCCCTTTTCTTCCAGAAGTTTGGGCCTTAAGGGGTTAAGGACTGGCTAGTAGTGCATGACTTGAAATTGTAAGCCCTGGTTTGATTATCAGCTTTCTACTTGTGAAAGCTCTTAGCTGAACTACAACTCCCAGAAATCTTTGGATTGTTTTTGGAGAAACATTGCAGTTGAGGAGGGAGAGACAGAATGGAATTGGCTTCTGACATCACATAGTTGGGTTTAGTAACCATCAAAAATAAAGGTTTTGGGGACGTTTTATATATTTTTTTTAAATAAATGTTTATTTTATTTTATACAAAAAAATACATATGATTGAGCACGCATTAAATATACTTATCTGTTCAGGCCAATAGCTATAAAATGCATAATACGTGCATTGATGTTTTAAGCTCTTGGACGCCTTAATTTAGTTACACTGTGTTGTGATAAATATGAAAGCTAACTTTTGACTACCTTTAACTCATACATTCACCACCCTGATCTATAACTAAAATTATAGATCAGGGTGGTGCAGTAGACATTGCTTACCTAGATTTCAGTAAGGCTTTTGACACTGTTGCACATAGAAGGCTTATCAATAAACTGCAATCTTTGAGTTTGGATTCCAATATTGTTGAATGGGTAAGGCAGTGGCTGAGTGACAGGCAACAGAGGGTTGTAGTCAATGGAGTATATTCGAAGCTTGGGCTTGTCACCAGTGGGGTACCTCAGGGATCTGTACTTGGACCCATTCTCTTTAATATTTTTATTAGTGATATTGCAGAAGGTCTTGATGGTAAGGTGTGTCTTTTTGCGGATGATACTAAGATATGTAACAGGGTTGATGTTCCAGGAGGGATAAGCCAAATGGCAAATGATTTAGGTAAACTAGAAAAATGGTCAGAGTTGTGGCAACTGACATTTAATGTGGATAAGTGCAAGATAATGCATCTTGGACGTAAAAACCCAAGGGCAGAGTACAGAATATTTGATAGAGTCCTAACCTCAACATCTGAGGAAAGGGATTTAGGGGTGATTATTTCTGAGGACTTAAAGGTAGGCAGACAATGTAATAGAGCAGCAGGAAATGCTAGCAGAATGCTTGGTTGTATAGGGAGAGGTATTAGCAGTAGAAAGAGGGAAGTGCTCATGCCATTGTACAGAACACTGGTGAGACCTCACTTGGAGTATTGTACGCAGTACTGGAGACCGTATCTCCAGAAGGATATTGATACCTTAGAGAGAGTTCAAAGAAGGGCTACTAAACTGGTTCATGGATTGCAGGATAAAACTTACCAGGAAAGGTTAAAGGATCTTAACATGTATAGCTTGGAGGAAAGACGAGACAGGGGGGATATGATAGAAACATTTAAATACATAAAGGGAATCAATACAGTAAAGGAGGAGACTATATTTAAAAGAAGAAAAACTACCACAACAAGAGGACATAGTCTTAAATTAGAGGGACAAAGGTTTAAAAATAATATCAGGAAGTATTACTTTACTGAGAGGGTAGTGGATGCATGGAATAGCCTTCCAGCTGAAGTGGTAGAGGTTAACACAGTAAAGGAGTTTAAGCATGCGTGGGATAGGCATAAGGCTATCCTAACTATAAGATAATGCCAGGGACTAATGAAAGTATTTAGAAAACTGGGCAGACTAGATGGGCCGAATGGTTCTTATCTGCCGTCACATTCTATGTTTCTATGTTTCTATGTTGGGAATCTGTGAGATAGGACTCCGACTTGTATGCCATTGATCCTTTCTCAACTTTTCTGGTTCTGTGACAAACCCTCACCTGGAGCCTGTCTGAAAAGGACTTAACAACTTTTCAATTTGCGAAGACATCTCCCAATTCTGTCTAGCCCTGACATAGCTGCAATATTGAAGTAATGCCTTGTGAGCTCCACTGCCACTATACAATGCCAGGGCAGTTGTGGTACCATAACTACAGTATGATACATAATTTATTGGTATTTGATATTTTATTTCCTAATAGGTCTTAGAACTCTCAAATATACAACTACTGTAACTAATACTGGTTATCCAGAGAATGCACGCAGAGGAATTTAATAATTACACTGTAATTTTTTTAACATGATATTTCTTTTCCTTTATATGTGTAATATTAAGTCACCCGCTGCTTGAATCCAATTCACTCCGTTATGTAAACCTGCTTTATCTCTCTAATAATATTGATACAGTTTTGGATGTATGGCACATAATGTTGTGTAATACTTAAATTACTTTCACCATACAAAATATTAAAGGAATAAAAAAATTGCTTTCCATCAATATTTTTTTAGTAACACAATTATACCAATCATTTACAGCCATCAATTTTTAAATCCGTATTATGAGAATTTGATGATTTTTTTGTTGTTAGTTTTTATTTAGACTTATGCATTGGTAAGTAGAGAATAAGGTATACACTAAAGGCGATGCTAGTTGCCTGAGTGCTGTGGTCCTGCAGGCTTATCAGCTTTTTTTTTTTTTTTTTTTTTTTTTTTTTTTTAAACTGCAATATTAACATTGCTGGGTTAAACACACCTCCACCAGTTGTCATACTGACAGACTACTGGAGCTTCTTGCTACAGTAGCAGAGAAAACTCCAGTCCCCATAGAAAAGCATTGATTCAACTTGATGCATACTTGCAACCCTTGTGTATCCGTTCCCCTCTATGAGGAGTATTGGATTGGACCAACTCCAGAGGAGGCCATACCTCCTTGATGACATCATGGCAGGAGGGACCACAAGATCTAGGGACGGGAACAATGAAGCCTTAGGAATAGACATTTGCATTCCGAACACTTTAGTGTTCTTTTGGTATTAATTCTTCATTCCTTCCTTATGGAAGGTAATTCTCTGAATCACCAGATAAAAAGTCGAAAATACAATTTGAGACTGTAAGCAGTTTTTTTGGTTTTTTTTTTTTTTTTTTACCCCCCTTCTTCTTTTGCTTTTACTAGCCATGTACTATATGAAGAAATGGTATCATGGGGTGCTTGAAATACATACCACATAAGCAAAGATGGCATTATTTCCTCTAATTTTTTTATCTTTCCTGTTTCATGATTTCATTATAATCCTCATGATTAGCATGCTATTCATTATTGAAGCACACAGATTCATCCACTGATATCCTCCAGATCATGAATTGAGTTTCAAACATAACATTTGTGTTAAAGTAACTAATGGGTTATATGAAATTGTTTTTTTTTTTTTTTGTTTTATTAGAGGAAAATATAGATCTAACAGGTATTTTAATCTGTTATAATTTATATCGATGATATGGGTTAAAACACCACACTATTTCATTTACTCTGGCAATATAGTAATGTACTCAATGCTTAATTTATGGATCAAATTGCAACAATACTAGATACTGTATCAGAACTACTGGAGTGAATAGATTTAACTATCATGGTCCACAAGAGAACTCCTGGATTTACATAATTTAATCAAATAACTTTAATGTCTTTAAAAAGGTTATATTGTTCCAATTGTATTAATTCTCCATTGATGTATATACATTATATGCATGCAGTTACATGATCTGACTGGTATTTTATCCCATGGTACACAAATTGTGAACTCATCCATACAATTATTCCCTGTAGTAAAGGGGTAATACTAATGCATTGTGCACCTTCGAGCAGATTAGTGGAACTACCTCACTAACCGTTGCCATTTTAATGATGGCAGATGAAATAGCTGCTGCTTGGAATTATATCTACCTCTAAGATCGGGTGCCTCTTGGAAATAAACGTTGCCTATTCAATAAGGTTCTCTCTGGAACCCCTACACTACCCTCACACACTACACTGCACATTAGCCCTACATTACACTTTTCACTAAACATTACTCTAACTCTATACCCTATGCTTCCTATACTAACCCTAACCTATCCATGTTATTGTAATGTAAAAGATATGAAAATAGAGAAGTTCATCAGGGGAGATTAGTGCAATCTCTGGTTTCTAAAGACATTTATTATGAGCCGATGGCATTATTTACCTGTAGTACACAATACAAGTACCGTATATACTCGAGTATAAGCCGACCCGAATATGAGCCGAGGCCCCTAATTTTACCCCAAAAAACTGGGAAAACTTATTGACTCGAGTATAAGACTAGCGTGGGAAATGCAGCAGCTACTGGTAAATTTCTAAATAAAATTAGATCCTAAAAAAATTATATTAATTGAATATTTACAGTGTGTGTATATAATGACTGCAGTGTGTGTGTGTGTGTGTGAATGCAGTGTGTGTTTATGTATGTGTTGCAGAGCCTGGGTGGGCATTTTTATTATTATTATTATTAATTGTTATTTTAATTTTTTTTGGTTAAATTATTATTTTTTATTTTATTATTTATATTTTTTTCGTCCCCCCTCCCTGCTTGATACGTGGCAGGGAGGGGGGCTCTCACTCCCAGGTGGTCCAGTGGCATTGACAGTTCAGTGGAGGGGGGCTGGCAGAGAGCGTTTACTTACCTCTCCTGCAGCTCCTGTCAGCTCCCTTCTCCTCCGAGCCAGTCCGGTCAGCTTCCTCTGCAAGTCCCAGTGTAAGTCTCGCGGCCGCGCTATGACCCCGCGGCTCTCGCGAGACTTACACTGGGAGCTGACCGGACCGGCGAGGAGGGAGCTGACAGGAGCTGCAGGAGAGGTAAGTAACAGCTTCCCGCCAGCCCCCCTCCTACACAGCCCCTTGTCTGTATTATGGCAATGTAAATTGCCATAATACAGACATTGACTCGAGTATAAGTCGAGTGGGGATTTTTCAGCACAAAAAATGTGCCGAAAAACTTGACTTCTACTCGAGTATATACGGTAAATATGCACACGCATTTTTTTATAACAATAATCCTATAGTGCCAGTGTTTCAATATAAAAACTGCTGTCTGTGTGTTTGTTTCCAGCAGAGAGGAAAACATTGCCATTTGTCATATAGATGGCTGTTCATGTGCTATGAAATTTGGTGGCTGTTTTATTTTTTTTTATTTTTTTTTTAAACTTTTCCATGGGGAGTATAGTTAGTATAGGAATAATTTAAAAAAAGAGAAAAAATAAATATATATATATTTTGAAGAATTATATGTATAATAATTAAAAAAAGTAGCAAACATTTGTAAGCCAATCATATCCTTTCCATAGATTTCAGCGGAAACTGGGCAAATCCCATAAACCTATCCATCAGCACTCTGCAGCATTACACTCAGTACGAAATGTAAGTGAAACTACAGCCTAGCTTTCTGATAGCCAATACATGAGTTTTCTGAATGGTTGGGTGCTTATCAGAGAGACGGGTTCTTACATAGTGTCAAATACTCTGGATTGTATCCTCCTGATATATTTGAGGGAGAAGATATTGCCATACCTACTGCAGTTATCTTAAATTGCCAAAGCCAGGAGAGAAATGCACATGAGACCTACTTGCACTGCATGCTATGTAAGAAGCACAATTTATGTTTGTGCATGGAGGGTCCGTCTAAATAATACTTTTATTTTATAAACAATTCAGGCATGAACCTGTCACTTTTTATCTTTATACCTATCCATTTCCTAATTTGCTGCTTATACACTAAATCTAAATTTGTGTATACACACGCTGTGCTGACACTTGCCCGCTCTACCTGTACTTAATGTTCTCTTGCTTCCTTACATGTGTTCTCGATTAGACTGTCAGCATTTTACTATTAGGCTCTTAGCTTATGTACTCATGTTTGGAAGACACTCTGCTCGGCAGATGTAATTATTAGAGAGCATTAGTAATCTTTCTTTGGATTTTACATTGTCCGTACAGGTGATTAGCATTAAAATATGGTGAGTTTTCTTTTTCTTTTTACACTAGTCTCCAAAACACAAATTGCTGCTTTTAGTAGCCTTGTAAAAAAAATATCTTTCTATGATTTGATCCCAGGTTTCTTCCCTCATCTAATTTACTTCATCTCCTCCTCCCCTCCTTCCAGGGAGCATCAAGTTTTTCCTTACAGCAGTGACTAGTGATCTTGGCCCGGCAGAATTTTTTAGCTGACCTCACAGTTCATTGCTATAAAGAAAAATGATGTACCCAGGGAGAAGCGTTGAAGGAAATTTAAGGAAATAAAAGTATATATATTTTTTTCTTTTTTCGCTCCGAGTCCAACACTGTGTTCATATAGATGGAGATGGACACAGCCAGGAATTTTTTATTTTATTTTAATTTCTTCAAATCCTTTGGCACGTCTTCTGCAGGAGGGTTAAAGGATGTGCTTTTTTCATTTTGATGAGTGGGTGGGGAGATTTCTTTGCTCCGTAGCATAACCATGCTGACAACATCAGATGCTTTATCCTGCTTGCTTGTGTAAGATTAATAACACGGGGGACATTTGATTATTATCCCACACTGTGTTAAGGGTACAGGTTTGATTTGACAGTCTCAAACAATGTTATGGTTTTGTGTCACTACGCGGTGTTTAAAAAAATAAATGACACCGTTCTGAGAATGAAATTCTGTTGTTGAGTAGAATGTTACACTGGATGGCAAAACAAAGGGAACATGTGAGCCATGACATACAACTAGGACAACACTCGGGCTGCCAGCATCCCACCGCCTTATGCCGTGACGCTGTGTTCCCTGATTCCTTCATCCGTTGCTCTCACAAACCGGAATAGTCGGAGGACTTTTGAGAACCATCAACTCTATGCAGCTGCGGCTCTTGGTTTATTGCTCTCAGCTGGCACTTGAACCCCGGTCTCTGGCTTTGGAGCGTTTCCCAGCTCCGATCCCTGGAGCTTTCTCTACAGCTGTGTGACACCGTGCTGACCCTGAGTGAGGATAGGAAAATAGAAGCCATGCCAAGCCAGAGTTTCTTTTTCATTTGGAGTCTGGCTGCCTGCCCATGACCAGGGTTACATAATGGGAAACACAGGCAGGGCTGCGGGGCCAGCGCTGCACCAGTCAGCCTGGGGCTCCGTCCTGCCATGCCATACATCTTGTAAGGCTGAACCTCCCTGCGCCTGTTGTCGTACAGAGGTCTCCTGCTTGTGTTTGTTTTTCCCCTTCCTGTGTTCTCCCCCACATCCTGTGATACGTTGTGGCAAGAGGGCAGCTATTTGGGGGATCTAAAATGCAGGTTGTTGTGGGACATTAGGTGAGTTGAGGTAATTTATTAAAAAGATTGGGGGAGTATTTCCCTCTCACCTTTTTATTACCTTCAATACATCAATCTGTTGAATAGCCAGTGACAAAGTCACCCTTGACTCCGCATACATAATCAAAACCATTTGCCGAGATTATTGGAAGAGAATAGAAACTGTATGTAGACAAGGTCAGATTCCGTTATATCTTTCCACTGCTGCAAAACAAATATTCCCAGAGATGGTTACAATGCACGTGTGAGGTGAGCGAGTGGCTACATTATCATGTTTTTGATAGTTTACAGGGCTACAGCTGCATTTCCCTCCCCACCTTCCATATTTAAAGCTCTGTATTGGTTTAAGGGTTACTAGCCCCATTCCTGTAGTTAACACTTTCACCTTACTTTACAGACCTCTCTGTTAAAGTGAGGGTTAATTCTTTCAGCAGCTCAATCACCGATGGTATGACACAGAGGTAACACTAGTAAGAATGCATATTGTAGTTGATATAGTTTGTAGTATATCTGGTTCATTTGCAGGCTGTGCATGCTTTACCCTTGAAATACCAAGAGGGGCAACTAGTGTGCACCATCTGGGATTACTCCCTAACTTAGAAATGTTCATACGCTGACCTCGCTATTTGTCTTGTGTGCGACACATCCTTTTCCATGGTAACCACAACTAGTGATGTCACTCACACAGAGGGGATTATGAAGGAAGGGCTTGGTTGTGGAAGGAAAAGCGGCTGCCGTCGAACAAAACATTTTCAGGGTACCGGGGGTTTAGGATGAATTCTTTCCATAGCTTCATTATCTTTGCAGTGCCCATAGGGGAAAGACTATAATTAGTAAGGTCATTGGTGCTGTTTTGAAGGGCTGCACGTTCCACTAATTTGCCACTTTTAGAACTCTATTTCAGCATCTGTGTTCTCAGATATCTGTGCCAGTGTTCGCTTATGTTAAGCAAGAAAAAATAAACTCCTTCTCCACAGAGCTCACACTCCTTTTGTGCATTATAGATCAGGCATTAAAATGCAAAGAAAACTAATGCATAAAAAAACAGCCGTATACTCTTTCGTTTGGTTATGCATTTGCCGTAGTTTACCAAGATTTGCAGCACCATCAGCAATTTGTATTGCTCTCTATTGTTTTCAAAGAGAGCATGTTCAAATATGCCCCAATATGTATCTAGTTCAGAGCAAGGCTTTGCTCATATATTCATGTGTGTGCAGAGATATGTCAAAGGCATCAATTATATGAGAGGATGACATTTTCCTATCAACCTTTATTTAAATAGTCAAACAGGAGAAAAGCAAGGCAACCGCAATTTCATTAAAGGGTTACTCCAATCAAAATGCAGGAAAACACTCTTTTTTGGTTAGAGAAACCATGTCTATACTAGTCCATATCACCCAAAAAGTGAAAACAAAACTATCTCAGATTTATCTAAGTTCCAGCACAGAGTCCAAGTTCTCCCTGAAGGCTGTTCCAGCCCAGTCCTCCTCAGTTGATGATAACCCCTTCACCGTATTGGGAAAGGAATGTCCGGGAGGGTGGACTGGGAGGAGGATTTGGGCAGCACAAAGGGTGTGTGCTGCCATTGGCTATCTGGCACCGGCGTGTTGGCGTCACATGCCAAATTTGCACAGAATTCACATTAGCCACTTGGAACTCTTGTTCCTAGCTGGTTAATAAAGCCCCTATGATGCAGCAGAAGGTATATTCATAGGTAAATGCTGCACATACAGAACCCATGCCCTATGATCACTCTAAATCGGTGAACTGATCATGGTACATGGTAACTGTTTACAATTCTGTTTTTTTTGGGGGGGGGGGGGGTTGTCAATCTTTGTTTGTGTTGAAAACGCAGCCGTAGCTTTGACGCTCGGGTTGCTGCACAAGGGTATGTATCTCTATCATAGATTAATTATTGCCAGTCAGTTGGTGAAGGGACCTGTCATAGTCAGGGGGTCGTGTTCAGGCTCTAAACCATGTGTCTTGTCTGGTCAGGCCACGGGATCGTAGAGGAAGAGGCATGAGGGAGAGAGAAAAAAAGAGGGAGGGAGGGGAAGAGGAGGGGGAATGGGAATTAAATTAGGTACTTGAATTATTCGCGGCAGTCTACATCAGCCATGGAGCCCATGTCTGGGTACACCTGTCGGAGCGAACCTGTAAGGCTGCAGTCAATGATTCCATGGCATAGATTTCTCCTACCCTCGACCCATTGCTGGAAGATTGGCACACCCGCCCGTTTCCAATACGTGGCTTTCAGGGACTTTGCCGCAGCCAGCAGGTGTTTCGTCAAGGACTTTTTGTAGGATTTCAGTGTCATGCTTGTGTGGTGCAGGCTGGAGGGACATCTCTGGGTCTGAGATCGCCCTGATTTTGAAGTTCACCATTGCCCAGAAGGGGGAGATGCCAGGACAGGACCACCAGACGTGAAGCATCGTCCCAGTGTCTGACCTGCATCTCCAACACTCCTCCGTGTTATCCACATTCGTGTGGTGTAGGACGTATGGGGTCCTGTACCGGTTAGTCAGCAATTTAAATCTCATCTCCTGGAACTTCAAGCTAATTGAGTATTTGTCTGTGAATATAAATATTTTGTCCAATTCCTGTTCAGTCAATGTCTCTCCAGTTTCCCTCTGCCATCTATCAGTGGGAAATGGTGCTTAGTAGCTGAGGTGTAGGCCTTAATTTGGTGGTAATAAAAGGGGGTTACCTGTTCCGAGGGAACTGAATGCCATTCAGCCAGAGTAGTGAGGGGATCCTACCCCCGGTCTGTCTAGTTTTGGTGCGTACCCAGATTTTGGCCGTTGCGTGGGCATGCCAGTTAGTGATCCTGAGTAAATTCATGGCTCGATAGTGCCCAAGGATTGATAGGAGCCCAGTGCCTCCCTAATGTTTGGGTTGTTCCAGTTGGGCTTTACTTACTCTTAGTGCTCTCCGGTTCCACACAAATTTTCTGATAGCTGTGATAGCTCTAGGGCAGGGGTCAG